>NW_019237361.1:130937-148501 GCF_002742605.1 Olea europaea var. sylvestris | reverse complement strand
AATCGAGCCAATGAAAAGTGGCTTTTGATTTCATGTTAACTTCGAGTTTGTTTGTTTTTGGAGAATTTCTAGTTTAATTCGATTAGAATCAAGCCAATGAAAAGTGGGCTTTGATTTCATGATAACTACGGGATTGTTCATTTTTGGCGAATAGCTAGTCTAATTTGACTGGAATCGAGTCAATGAAAAGTGCTTTTTGATTTCATGATAACTTTGGGTTTGTTAGTTTTTAACGAATTGGTAGTCTAATTCGATTGGAATCGAGTCAATGAAAAGTGGTTTTTGATTTCATGATAACCTCAGGTTTGTTCATTTTTGGCGAATCGCTAGTCTGATTTGATTGGAATCGAGTCAATGAAAAGTGATTTTTGATTTCATGATAACTTCGGGTTTGTTCATTTTTGGCGAATTGATAGTCTAATTCAATTGGAATCGAGCAAATGAAAAGTGGCTTTTGATTTCATGATAACTTCCTGTTTGTTCGTTTTAGGCGAATTGTTTGTCTAATTCGATTTGAATCGACCCAATGAAGAGTGGCTTTTGATTTCATGTTAACTTCGGGTTTGTTAGTTTTAGGGGAATTGCTTGTTTAATTCAATTAGAATTAAGCCAATGAAAAGTGGGCTTTGATTTCATGATAACTTCTGGTTTTTTCGTTTTGGCGAATTGCTAGTCTAATTCGATTAGAACCGAGCCAATGAAAAGTGGCATTTGATTTCATGATAACTTCAGGTGTGTTCATTTTTTGCGAATTGCTAGTGTAATTCGATTGGAATCGAGCCAATGAAAAGTGGCATTTGATTTCATGATAACTTCAGGTGTGTTCATTTTTTGCGAATTGCTAGTGTAATTCGATTGGAATCGAGCCAATGAAAAGTGGTTTTTGATTTCACGATACCTTCGGGTTTGTTCATTTTTGGCGAATTTCTAGTCTAATTCAATTGGAATCGAGCCTATGAAAAGTGGTTTTTGATTTCATGGAATCTTCGCGTTAGCTCATTTTTGGCGAATTGCTAGTCTAATTCGGGTTTATCCTTTTTTGGCGAATCGCCAGTCGAATTCGATTGGAATCGAGCCAAAGAAAATTGGGTTTTGATTTCAGGATAACTTCGGGTTGGTTCGTTTTGGCGAATCGTTAGTCTGGTTCGATTGGAATTGAGCCAATGAAAAGTTGCTTTTGATTACATGATAACTTCAAGTTTGTTCGTTTTTGGCTAATTGGTAGTGTAAATCGATTGGAATCAAACCAATGAAAAGTGGTTTGTGATTTCATGATAACTTCAGGTTCGTTCATTATTGGCGAATTACTAGTCTAATTCGAATGGAATCGAGCCATTGAAATGCGGGTTTCGATTTCACGATAACTTCGGGTTTGTTCGTTTTGACGAATTGCTAGTTTAATTTGATTGGAATCGAGCTAACGATAAGTGGTTTTTTATTTCATGATAACTTCGGGCTAGTTCGTTTTTGGTGAATTGCTAGTCTAATTCGATTGGAATCGAGCAAAAGTAAAGTTGTTTTTGATTTGATGATGACTTCGTGTTTGTTTGTTGTTGGTGAATTGCTAGTCTAATTTGATTGGAATTGAGCTAATGAAAAGTGGTTTTTGATTTCATGATAACTTCGAGTTTGTTTGTTTTTGGCGAATTGATAGTCTAATTCGATTGGAATCGAGCAAATGAAAAGTGACTTTTGATTTCATGATAACTTCCTCTTTGTTCATTTTAGGCGAATTGCTAGTCTAATTCGATTTGAATCGAGCCAATGAAAAGTGGCTTTTGATTTCATGTTAACTTCGAGTTTGTTTGTTTTTGGAATATTGCTAGTTTAATTCGATTAGAATCAAGCCAATGAAAAGTGGGCTTTTATTTCTTGATAACTACGGGATTGTTTGTTTTTGGTGAATAGCTAGTCTAATTCGATTGGAATTGAGCCAATGAAAAGTGCTTTTCGATTTCATGATAACTTCGGGTTTGTTAGTTTTTGACGAATTGGTAGTCTAATTCGATTGGAATCGAGTTAATGAAAAGTGGTTTTTTGATTTCATGATAACCTTAGGTTTGTTCGTTTTTGGCGAATCGCTTGTCTAATTGGATTGGAATCGAGTCAATGAAAAGTGATTTTTGATTTCATGATAACTTCGAGTTTGTTTGTTTTTGGCGAATTGATAGTCTAATTCGATTGGAATCGAGCAAATGAAAAGTGGCTTTTGATTTCATGATAACTTACTATTTGTTCGTTTTAGGCGAATTGCTAGTCTAATTCTATTTGAATCGACCCAATGAAAAGTGGCTTTTGATTTCATGTTAACTTCGGGTTAGTTAGTTTTAGGGGAATTGCTAGTTTAATTCAATTAGAATCAAGCCAATGAAAAGTGGGCTTTGATTTCATGATAACTTCTGGCTTTTTCGTTTTGGCGAATTGCTAGTCTAATTCGATTAGAACTGAGCCAATGAAAAGTGGCATTTGATTTCATGATAACTTCAGGTGTGTTCATTTTTTGCGAATTGCTAGTGTAATTCGATTGGAATCGAGCCAATGAAAAGTGGTTTTTGATTTCACGATAACTTTGGGTTTGTTTGTTTTTGGCGAATTTCTAGTCTAATTCAATTGGAATTGAGCCTATGAAAAGTGGTTTTTGATTTCATGGAATCTTCCCGTTTGCTCGTTTTTGGCGAATTGCTAGTCTAATTCGGGTTTGTCCTTTTTTGGCGAATTTCCAGTCGAATTCGATTGGAATCGAGCCAAAGAAAATTGGGTTTTGATTTCAGGATAACTTCGGGTTGATTCGTTTTGGCGAATCGCTAGTCTGGTTCGATTGGAATTGAGCCAATGAAAAGTTGCTTTTGATTACATGATAACTTCAAGTTTTATTTCGTTTTTGGCTAATTGGTAGTGTAAATCGATTGGAATCAAACCAATGAAAAGTGGTTTGTGATTTCATGATAACTTCAGGTTCGTTCATTATTGGCAAATTACTAGTCTAATTCGAATGGAATCGAGCCATTGAAATGCGGGTTTCGATTTCACGATAACTTCGGGTTTGTTCGTTTTGACGAATTGCTAGTTTAATTTGATTGGAATCGAGCAAACGATAAGTGACTTTTGATTTCATGATAACTTCGGGCTAGTTCGTTTTTGGCGAATTGCTAGTCTAATTCGATTGGAATCGAGCCAATGAAAAGTGGCTTTTGATTTCATGTTAACTTCGAGTTTGTTTGTTTTTGGAATATTGCTAGTTTAATTCGATTAGAATCAAGCCAATGAAAAGTGGGCTTTTATTTCTTGATAACTACGAGATTGTTTGTTTTTGGCGAATAGCTAGTCTAATTCGATTGGAATTGAGCCAATGAAAAGTGCTTTTTGATTTCATGATAACTTCGGGTTTGTTAGTTTTTGACGAATTGGTAGTCTAGTTCGATTGGAATCGAGTTAATGAAAAGTGGTTTTTTGATTTCATGATAACCTTAGGTTTGTTTGTTTTTGGCGAATCGCTTGTCTAATTGGATTGGAATCGAGCCAATGAAAAGTGATTTTTGATTTCATGATAACTTCGAGTTTGTTTGTTTTTGGCGAATTGATAGTCTAATTCGATTGGAATCGAGCAAATGAAAAGTGGCTTTTGATTTCATGATAACTTACTATTTGTTCGTTTTAGGCGAATTGCTAGTCTAATTCGATTTGAATCAACCCAATGAAAAGTGGCTTTTGATTTAATGTTAACTTCGGGTTTGTTTGTTTTCAGAGAATTGCTTGTTTAATTCGATTAGAATCAAGCCAATGAAAAGTGGGCTTTGATTTCATGATAACTTCTGGTTTTTTCGTTTTGGCGAATTGCTAGTCTAATTCGATTGGAATCGAGCGAAGGAAAAGTGGTTTTTGATTTCATGATAACTATGGGTCTGTTCGTTTTTGGCGAATTTCTAGTCTAATTCCATTAGAATCGAGCCTATGAAAAGAGGTTTTTGATTTCATGAAATCTTCCTGTTTGTTTGTTTTTGGCGAATCGCTTGTCGAACTCGATTGGAATCGAGCGAAAGAAAGTGGGTTTTGATTTCATGATAACTTCAGGTTTGTTCGTTTTAGCGGATCGCTAGTCTGATTCGATTGGATTCGAGCAAATGAAAAGTGGCTTTTGATTTCATGATAACTTCGGGTTTGTTCGGTTTTGGCTAATTGGTAGTGTAATTCGATTGGAATCGAACCAATGAAAAGTGGTTTGTGATTTCATGATAACTTCAGATTTTTTCATTTTTGGCGAATTACTAGTCTAATTCGAATGGAATCGAACCAATAAAAGGTGGGTTTCGATTTCACGATAACTACGGGTTTGTTCGTTTCGACGAATTGCTAGTCTAATTCGATTGGAATCGAGCCAATGATAAGTGGTTTTTGATTTCATGTTAACTTCGGGCTAGTTTGTTTTTGGCGAATTGCTAGTCTAATTCGATCGGAATCGAGCCAAAGCAAAGTGGTTTTTGATTTGACGATGACTTCGTGTTTGTTCGTTGTTGGCGAATTGCCAGTCCAATTCGATTGGAATCGAGCCAATGAAAAGTGGTTTTTGATTTCATGATAACTTTGGGTTTGTTCGTTTTTGGTGAATTGCTAGTCTAATTCGATAGGAATTGAGCCAATGTAAAGCAGCTTTTGATTTCATGATACCTTCAAGTTTGTTCATTTTTGACGAATTACTAGTCTAATTCGATTGGAATCGGCCCATTGAAAAGTGGGTTTTGATTTCATGATGACTTCGGGCTCGTTCATTTTTGGCGAATTGCTAGTCTAATTCGATTGGAATCGAGCCAATGAAAAGTGGTTTTTGATTTCATGATAACTATCTGTTTGTTAGTTTTCGGCGAACTGCTAGTCTAATTCGATTGGAATCGAGCCACTGAAAAGTGGATTTTGATTTCATGATATCTTCGGGCTTGTTCGTTTTTGACGAATCGCTATTCTAATTCGATTGGAATCGAGCCAATGAAACGCAGTTTTTGATTTCATGATAACTTCGGGCTAGTTCATTTTAGGCGAATTGCTAGTGTATTTCGATTGGAATCGAGCCAATGAAAGGTGGATTTGGATTTCATGATAACTTTGGGTTTGTTCATTTTTGGCAAATTTCTAGTCTAATTCAATTGGAATCGAGCCTATGAAAAGTAGTTTTTGATTTCATGAAATCTTCCTATTTGTTCATTTTTGGCTAATCGTTAGTCGAATTCGATTGGAATCAAGCCAAAGAAAAGTGGGTTTTGGGTTTAGGATAACTTCGGGTTTGTTTGTTTTGGCGAATCGCAAGTCTGATTCGATTGGAGTCGAGCCATTGAAAAGCGGTTTGTGATTTCATGATAACTTCAAGTTTGTTCATTTTTGGCGAATCGCTAGTCTAATTCGTTTGGAATCGAACCAAAGAAAAGTGGGTTTTGATTTTGTGATAACTTCTGGTTTTTTTGTTTTGGCGAATTGTTAGTCTAATTTGATTGGAATCGCGCCAATGAAAAGTCGTTTTTGATTTCGTGATAACTTCGAGTTTGTTTCGTTTTGGAGAATTGCTAGTTTAATTCGATTGGATTCGAGCAAATCAAAAGTGTTTTGTGATTTCATGATAACTTCGGGTTTGTTCATTTTTGGCAAATTGCTACTCTAATTCTATTGGAATCGAGCCAATGAAAAGTACTTTTTGATTTCATGATAACTTCGGGTTTGTTCATTTTTGGCGGATTGCTAGTCTAATTCAACTGGAATCGAGCCAACGAAAAGTGGTTTTTAATTTAATGAGAATTTTGGGTTTTTTCATTTTTGGCGAATAGCTAGTCTGGTTCGATTGGAATCGAACCAATGAAAAGTGGTTTTTGATTTCATGATAACTTTGGGTTTGTTTGTTTTTGGCGAATAGCTAGTCTAATTCGATTGGAATAGAGCTAATGAAAAGTGGGTTTTGATTTCATGATAACTTCGAGTTTGTTCATTTTTGGCGAATTGCTAGTCTCGATTGGAATAGACCCAATTAAAAGTGAGTTTTGATTTCTTGATAACTTCGGGTTTGTTCTTTTTTGACGAATTACTAGTCTAATTCGACTAGAATCGAGCCAATGAAAAGTGAGTTTTGATTTCATTATAATTTTGGGTTTGTTCGTTTTAGGTGAATTCCTAGTCTAATTCGATTGGAATCGATCCAATGAGAAGTGTTTTTGATTTCATGTTGACTTCGGGCTTGTTCGTTTTTGGCAAACTGCTAGTCAAATTCGATTGGAATCGAGCCAATGAAAAGTAATTTTTGACTGCATGATAACTATGGGTTTTTCAGTTTTTGGCGAATTGCCAGACAATTCGATTCGAATCAAGCCAATGAAAAGTGGTTTTTGATTTCATGATAACTTTGGGTTTGTTCGTTTTTGGCGAATTGCTAGTCTAATTCGATAGGAATCGAGCCAATGTAAAGCAGCTTTTGATTTCATGATAACTTCAAGTTTGTTCATTTTTGACGACTTACTAGTCTAGTTCGATTGGAATCGGCCCAATGAAAAGTGGGTTTTGATTTCAGGATGACTTCAGGCTCGTTCATTTTTGGCGAATTACTAGTCTAATTTGATTGGAATCGAGCCAATGAAAAGTGGTTTTTGATTTGATGATAACTATGGGTTTGTTAGTTTTCGGCGAACTGTGAGTCTAATTCGATTGGAATCGAGCCACTGAAAAGTGGATTTTGATTTCATGATATCTTCGGGCTTGTTCATTTTTGACGAATCGCTAGTCTAATTTGATTGAAATCGAGCCAATGAAACACAGTTTTTGATTTAATGATAACTTCGGGCTAGTTCATTTTAGGTGAATTGCTAGTCTATTTCGACTGGAATCGAGCCAATGAAAAGTAGTTTTTGGTTTCATGATAACTTTAGGTTTGTTAATTTTTGGCGAATTTCTAGTCTAATTCAATTGGAATCGAGCCAATGAAAAGTGGTTTTTGATTTCATGAAATCTTCCTGTTTGTTCATTTTTGGCGAATCGCTAGTCTAATTCGGGTTTGTCCTTTTTTGGCGAATCGCTAGTCGAATTCGATTGGAATGGAGCCAAAGAAAAGTGGATTTTGGTTTCAGGATAACTTCGGGTTTGTTCGTCTTGGCGAATCGCTAGTCTGATTCGATTCAAATCGAGCAATTGAAAAGCGGTTTGTGATTTTATGATAACTTCAGGTTTGTTCATTTTTGGCGAATTGTTAGTCTAATTCGATTGGAATCGAACCAATGAAAAGTGGGTTTTGATTTCGTGAAAACTTCTGGTTTTTTTGTTTTGGCGAATTGTTAGTTTAATTTGATTTGAATCGAGCCAATGAAAAGTGGTTTTTGATTAAGTGATAACTTCGAGTTTGTTCATTTTGGAGAATTGCTAGTTTAATTCGATTGGAATCGAGCAAATCAAAAGTGTTTTGTGATTTCATGATAACTTCGGGTTTGTTCATTTTTGGCGAATTCCTACTCTAATTCGATTGGAATCGAGCCAATGAAAAGTGATTTTTGATTTCATGATAACTTCGGGCTTGTTCGTTTTTGGCGAATTGCTAGTCTAATTCAATTGGAATCAAGCCAACGAAAAGTGGTTTTTAATTTAATGATAATTTCGGGTTTTTTCATTTTTAGCGAACTGCTAGTCTAGTTCGATTGGAATTGAACCATTGAAAAGTGGTTTTTTATTTCATGATAACTTCAGGTTTGTTTGTTTTTGGCAAATAGCTAGTCTAATTCAATTGGAATCGAGCCAATGAAAAGTGGGTTTTGATTTCATGATAACTTCCGGTTTGTTCGTTTTTGACGAATTGCTAGTCTAATTTGATTGGAATAGGCCCAATTAAAGTGATTTTTGATCTCATGATAACTTCGGGTTTGCTTATTTTTGGTTAATAGCTAGTCTAATTCCATTGGAATCGAGCCAATGAAATGTGGCTTTTTTATTTCATGATGACTTCGGGTTTTTTCATTTTTGGCGAATTGGTACTGTAATTCGATTGGAATCGAGCCATTGAAAATTAGTTTGTGATTTCACGAAAACTTCAGGCTTGTTCGTTTTTGGCGAATTGGTAGTGTAATTCGATTGTAATCGAGCCAGTGAAAAGTAGTTTTTGATTTCATGATAACTTCAAGTTTGTTCATTTTTTGTGAATCGCTAGTCTAATTCGATCAGAATTGAGCCAACGAAAAGTGGCTTTTGATTTCATGATAACTTCGGGTTCGTTCATTTTTGGCAAATTGGTATGGTAATTCGATTGGAATCGAGCCAACGAAAAGTGGTTTGTGATTTCATGATAACTTCAGGTTTGTTCATTTTTGGCGAATTGCTAGTCTAATTCGATTGGAATCGAGCCAATGAAACGTGGTCTTTGATTTCATGATAACTTCGGGTTTGTTCATTTTTGGCGAATTGCTAGTCTAATTCGATTGGAATCGACCCAATAAAAAGTGGTCTTTGATTTCATGATAACTTCGGGTTTGTTCATTTTTGGCGAATTGCTAGTCTAATTCGATTGGAATCGTTTTGGTGAATTGCTAGTCTAATTTGATTGGAATCGATCCAATAAAAAGTGGCTTTTGATTTCATGATAATTTCAGGTTTGCTCATTTTTGGCGAATAGCTAGTCTAATTCCATTGGAATCGAGCCAATGAAAAGTGGTTTTTGATTTGATGATGACTTTTGGTTTTTTGGTTTTGGCGAATTGCTAGTCTAATTCGATTGGAATCAAGCCGATGAAAAGTGGTTTTTGATTTCATGATAACTTCGAGCTTCTTTGTTTTTGGCTAATAGCTAGTCTAATTGGATTGGAATCGAGACAATGAAAAGTGGTTTTTGGTTTCATGATAATTTCGGGTTTGTTTGTTTCTGGAGATTTGGTAGTCTAATTCGATTGGAATTGACCCAATTGAAAGTGTGTTTTGATTTCATGATAACTTCTGGTTTGTTCTTTTTTGGTGAATTACTAGTCTAATTCGATTTGAATCGAGCCAATGGAAAGTGGTTTTTGATTTCATTATAACTTCGGGTTTGTTAGTTTTTAGCGCGTTGCTAGTCTAATTCCATTGGAATCGAGCCACTGAAAAGTGCTTTTTGATTTCATGATATCTTCAGGCGTGATCGTTTTTTGACTAGTCGCTAATCTAATTTGATTGGAGTCGAGCCAATGAAAAGTGGTTTTGATTTCTTGATGACTTTCGATTTGTTCATTTTCGACGAATTATTTGTCTAATTCGATAAGAATCGAGCCAATGAGAAGTGGTTTTGATTTCACGATAACTTCGGGTTTGTTCGTTTTTAGCGAATTGCAAGTCTAATTCGATTGGAATCGAGCCAATGAAAAGTGGTTTTTGATTTCATGATAACTTTGGGTTTGTTTATTTTTGGCGAATTGATATTCTAATTCGATTGGAATCGAGCCTATGAAAAGTGGTTTTTAATTTCTTGATAACTTCGGGTTTGTTCATTTTTGGTGAGTCGCTAGTCTAATTCGATTGGAATCGAACCAATGAAAAGTGGGGTTTGATTTCACGATAACTTCTGGTTTTTTCGTTTTGGGGAATTGCTAGTCTAATTCGATTGGAATCGAGTCAATGAAAAGTGGCTTTTGATTTCATGATAACTCCAGGTGGGTTCATTTTTTGTAAATTGCTTGTGTAATTCGATTGGAATCGAGCCATGGAAAAGTGGTTTTTATTTTCATGATCACTTTGGGTTTGTTCATTTTTGACGAATTGCTAGTCTAATTCAATTGGAATTGAGCCTAGAAAAGTGGTTTTTGATTTCATGAAAACTTCCTGTTTGTTTTTTTTATGAATTGCTAGTCTAATATGGGTTTGTCCTTTTTTGGTGAATTGCTAGTCTAATTCGATTGAAATCGAGCCAAAGAAAAGTTGGTTTTGATTTCATGATAATTTCGGGTTTGTTCATTTTTACGAATCGCTAGTCTAATTCGATTGAAATCGAGCCAAAGAAAAGTTGGTTTTGATTTCATGATAATTTCGGGTTTGTTCATTTTTACGAATCGCTAGTCTAATTCGATTGGAACCAAGGCAATGAAAAGTGACTTTTGATTTCATGATAACTTCGGGTTTGTTCATTTTTGCAAATCGCTAGTCTGATTAGATTGGAACTGAGGCAATGAAAAGTGACTTTTGATTTCATGATAACTTCGGGTTTGTTCGTTTTTGGTGAATTGGTAGTGTAATTTGATTGGAATCCAGATTACTTTAGGTTCTTTCGTGTTTGGCGAATTACAAGTCTAATTCGAATGGAATTAAAACAATAAAAGTGGGTTTTGATTTCACGATACCTTTGGGTTTGTTCGTTTCGGCAAATTGCTAGTCTAATTCGATAAGAATTGAGCCAATGATAAGTGGTTTTTGATTTCTTGATAACTTCGGGCTAGTTCATTTTTGGCGAATTGCTAGTCTAATCCGATTGGAATCGAGCCAAAGAAAAGTGGTTTTTGATTTCATGATAACTTCAAGTTTGTTCGTTTTTGGCGAATCGCCAGTCTAATTCAATTGGAATCGAACCAATGAAAAGTGGGTTTTGATATCATGATAACATCTCGTTTTTTCATTTTGGCGAATTCCTAGTCTAATTCGATTGGAATCGAGCCAATGAAAAGTGGCTTTTGATTTCATGATAACTTCGGGTGTGTTCGTCTTTTCTGAATTGCTAGCCTAAGTCTATTGGAACCGAGCCTACGAAAAGTAGTTTTTGATTTCATGATAATTTCAGATTTGTTCATTTTTGGCGTATTGCAAATCTAATTCGATTGTAATCGAGCCAATGAAAAGTGGTTTTTCATTTCATGATAACTTTGGGTTTGTCCGTTTTTGGCGAATCGCTAGTCTAATTCGATAGGAATCGAGCCAATGAAAAGTTGCTTTTGATTTCATGACAACTTCGGGTTTGTTCGTTTTTTGTGAATTGCTAGTCTAATTCGATTGCAATCGAGCTAATGAATGGTTGTTTTTGATTTCATGATAATTTCGGGTTTGTTCAGTTTTGGGAAATTTCTAATCTAATTTGATTGGAATCGAGCTAATGGAAAGTGGTTTTTTATTTCTTGATAACTTCCGATTTGTTCATTTTTTACGAATTGCTAGTCTAATTCGATATGAATCGAGCAAATGAAAAGTGGTTTTGATACATGATAACTTCAGGTTTGTTCATTTTTGGCGAATTGCAAGTCTAATTCGATTGGAATCGAGCCATTGAAAAGTGGTTTTTGATTTCATGATAACTATGAGTTTGTTTGTTTTTGGCGAATTGCTATTCTAATTCGATTGGAATCGAGCCTATGAAAAGTGGTTTTTGATTTCTTGATAACTTCGGGTTTATTCATTTTTGGCGAGTTGCTAGTCTAATTCGATTGGAATCGAACCAATGAAAAGTGGGTTTTGATTGCAGGACAACTTCTGGTGTTTTAGTTTTAGCGAATTGCTAGTCTAATTCGATTGGAATCGAGCTAACGAAAAGTGGCTTTTGATTTCATGATAACTTCAGGTGGGTTTGTTTTTTGCGAAATGCTTGTGTAATTCGATTGGAATCGAGCCATGGAAAATTGGTTTTTGATTTCATGATCACTTTGGGTTTGTTCGTTTTTAGCGAATTGCTAGTCTAATTCAATTGGAATCGAGCCTATGAAAAGTGGTTTTTGATTTCATGAAAATCGAGCCAATGAAAAGTGGTTTGTGATTTCATGATAACTTCGGGTTCGTTCGTGTTTGGCGAATTACTAGTCTAATTCGAATGGGATAGAACCAATGAAGAGTGGGTTTTGATTTCATGATAACTTCAGGTTTCTTCGTTTTAGCGAATTGTTAGTCTAATTCGATTGGAATTGAGCCAATGAAAAGTGGTTTTTGATTTCATGATAATTTCGGGCTAGTTCATTTTTTGACGAATTGCTAGTCTAATTCGATTCGAATCGAGCCGCAGAAAAGTGGTTTTTGAGTTGATGACGACTTCGTTTTTGTTCACTTTTGGCGAATTGCTGGTCTAATTCGATAGGAATCGAGCTAACGAAAAGTGGTTTTTGATTTGATGATGACTTCGTGTTTGTTCGTTTTTGGCGAATTGCTGGTCTAATTTGATTGGAATCGAGCTAATGAAAAGTGGTTTTTCATTTCATGATAACTTCGAGTTTGTTTGTTTTTGGCTAATTGCTGGTCTAATTCGATTGGAATGGAGACAATGAAAAGTGGTTTTTGATTTGATGATGACTTCGTGTTTGCTCATTTTTGGCGAATTACCGGTCTAATTTGATTGGAATCGAGCCAATGAAAAGTAGTTTTTTGATTTCATGATAACTTCGAGTATGTTTTTTTTACAAACAGATAGTCTAATTTGATTGGAATCGAGACAATGAAAAGTGGTTTTTGGTTTTATGATAACTTCGGGTTTGTTCGTTTCTGGAGATTTGCTAGTCTAATTCAATTGGAATCGACCCAATTGAAAGTGGGTTTTGGTTTCATGATAACTTTGGTTTGTTCTTTTTTGGAGCATTACTAGTCTAATTCGATTTGAATTACGCCAATGAAAAGTGGTTTTGAGTTAATGATGACTTCGTGTTTTGATATGATCTAGGAGTCGAACCCGACGAAGGCAAGTGCGAGACGAGACCCATTGATGGTCGATGGCGGACCAATGACGTATCAAGGGCAAAGCAATTGAAACAAGCGATGAGATTGCTTGTTCAAGAAACTATTGATGGAACCAAGTTCGGGACTCAAAATGGGACAAGTTTTGTGTTCGGGTCGAAGGCCGAAACAAAATGGATCAATGCGTTACAAGCAGCCAAAGACGACAGTGGGCAGTGTAACAATGCGGCAGCACTGTGCGACCGCACAGCATGAGACCGAGATTTCAATTGGCCGAAATATTATTTCCATGTGGCCGCACGTGTTATAACCATGCGACCGCATGGTTCATTTCTGGGCGCGATTTTCCTTTTTTCCACGTTTTTCCTTATTTTACTAGAATTTCATTCTTAATCAAACTCCTACCATATTGGACGAATATTTTAGGACTTTTGTTAGATTATTAGAATTATATTTCCTTTTTGACTCCTATTCGAGGAATAGTATAAATAGGAGAATATTTTTTCATTGTAAAAAGCCTTTGAACTTTTGACTTTGAATTAATATTATAGAGAGAAATTTATTCTTTCAATTTAATTGTTCTTCTTGAACAATCTTGGAACTTATCAAGATTCAACTTCTTGTAGCGTTCTATCAATCGGATTGTGGGTTCTTTCAATTGTAATCAAGGGGTTTTATGTTCTTCGCTAATCTAAGGTTTCTTGGTTCAATTCTTGGGGTTTAAGATCCAAAATCGGGTTAGTATCGCATCAATCTCGTTGTGGGTTTCGTAGTTTCCATTGCTATGGGGTTCGCATCAGTTGGTATCAGAGCTTTGGCTCCAATTTAATCAGGTTATATCCTTTGTTTTCTATTTTTTTTTCAATTTCTTGTGTTCTTGTGTCCAGAAGGTTTTATTGATCTTTGATCCAAAAATTTCATCAAAAATCTTCAAATTTCGTTTCTGGGCTCAAATTTCGCCCAAATCAGTTTTCGTTTTGTTTGTTGGTTTTGTAATTGATTTTCGGATCTAAAAAAAAAATTTACTGTTCATCCGTACGGTACTGTTCATCCGTACAATAAAAAAAATTGTTGAATATTATTGATCCGTCAAATACCAACTTTTATTTGATCCGTCAAATACCAACTTTTATTATTCATTATCATTTCTAAATTACTTGGACACATTGAATCACTCCATTCCTTCATTCAAATCAAGTTTTAAAAGTTTTCTTTGAGTCCTTTGTTACAATTATTAAGTCACATCTGGTTTGGGGAATTCTACACTAATTGATTGATTGATTGAGTTCATTGATTGTCCTTAGAAGCAATTGTTGAAAGAATTGAGTGGTAAAAGGAAGAGAGGTGAGCTTAATAGAGGGTAAAAGCCTTGTGTGTGTTTCCGAGTGACTTTTGGTGAGGCAGTAAAATAAAATTTTAGTGTTAGGATGTCAGAAAGGGCAGAATCAAACTCAAGCCGACAAGGCAATAATAGCAATGCAACGGAGGATTTAGTGCAGAGGTTTGAAAGGGCATTTGGAGATGTGAGAGATAGGTTGGAGAAGCAGGAGGCTTGGATGAATAGATTAGATACATCGGTGGCTAATCTTAGTCGGGGGCATCGAGTGGATGTATCCAATGCCAGAGGACCGGATAGATGGGACCCTAGGAGGGAAAGGCGAGAGGATTATGGATATGGGAGTGACATGGGCGAAGATGAATTTCATGGTGTTGAGATGGGAAGGATGAGGAATAGAGGCGATAGGTTCGATAGACGGGGTCGGTATGATCGCGAGGAGGAGTTGGATGGAAACTTGGGAAATATAAAAATGAGAGTTCCTTCATTCAAAGGAAGGAGTGATCCCGAGGTATACCTGGAGTGGGAAAGGAATGTTGAAATGATCTTCGAGTGTTATAACTATTCGGAGGTGAAAAAGGTGAAGTTAGCAGTTTTGGAGTTCAGTGACTATGCAATTTCATGGTGGGATCAAGTGATTACTTCACAACATAGGAGTGGGGGAAGACCACCTTGGGAGGAATTGAAGTCATTGATGATAAAGAGGTTTGTTCCTAGCCACTATTACCGAGAGATCCATCAAAAACTGCAAGGTCTATATCAAGGGTCGAAAAGTGTAGAGGACTATCATAAGGTGATGGAAATACTCATGATTAGGGCCAATGTGGTAGAGGATCGGGAGGCTACCATGGCACGATTCTTGAATGGGTTGAATAGGGAAATTGCCAATGTAGTGGAGTTGCAACATTATGTGGAGTTGGAAGACATGTTGCATGTGGCTATGAAGGTAGAGAGACAACTGAAGAGGAAAGGGGTAGCTAGGCATCCATTAGGAACTTCGAGTGCTAATCCATCTTGGAAGCCAGGGTGGAACAACAACAACAAAGGTGATAAAACTGTACCTAAAGGTAGGAATGAGTGGCAGAAAGCGAAAGAAGAAAGTGCTAGCAAAACAGCACCCAAAACAGATTCACAACCANCATTATGTGGAGTTGGAAGACATGTTGCATGTGGCTATGAAGGTAGAGAGACAACTGAAGAGGAAAGGGGTAGCTAGGCAGCCATTAGGAACTTCGAGTGCTAATCCATCTTGGAAGCCAGGGTGGAACAACAACAACAAAGGTGATAAAACTGTGCCTAAAGGTAGGAATGAGTGGCAGAAAGCGAAAGAAGAAAGTGCTAGCAAAACAGCACCCAAAACAGATTCACAACCATCAAGGAATCGAGACATCAAGTGTTTCAGATGCTTGGGGTCAGGGCACATTGCTTCTCAATGCCCAAATAAATGGGTAATGGTTTTGTTGGATAATGGAGAAGTGGTAAGTGAAAGAAAAGGAGAGTTTGAGGACATGCCTGCATTGGAGGACGTTGAAGAAGAAGAAAAATTGGAGTTTGCTGTTGGGGAATCGTTGGTGTCAAGGAGAGCTCTTAACACTCAAGTCAAAGTAGATGATTAGGAGCAGCAGCGAGAAAATATATTCCACACACGTTGTTACGTCAACGATAAGGTATGTAGTATGATTATTGATGGTGGGAGTTGCACGAATGTAGCTAGTACAACTTTAGTTGAGAAATTAGAACTAGCATTGTTAAGACACCCTAGGCCCTATAAGTTGCAATGGTTAAATGAAAGTGGGGAAGTTAGGGTGAATAAAAGAGTTTTAATTGATTTTTCAATTGGGAGTTATAGTGACTAAGTAGTATGTGATGTGGTACCTATGCATGTGGGTCATATCTTATTAGGAAGGCCATGGCAATATGATAGAAGGGTCACACATGATGGTTATAGGAATCGTTATAGCTTTGTCAAGGATGGGAAGACTATTACTCTTGCGCCATTAACACCATCACAAGTGTATGGAGTTCAAATCAAGCTGAAAAGTGAGGAAGATGAGAGAATAAGAGAGTCAGGAAAAAGGAGAGGCAATAGTGAAACCGTCACTAAGAGAGAAAATAGTGAGGTGGCTAAGAGTGAAGAAAAGAGAGAGAAGCCACATGAGCGGAGAGAAAAAGAGTCAGTTGAGAGGAGAGAAAAAGAGTCAGCTGAGCGGAGAGAAAAGCCAAAGGTCAACTTCTATGCAAAGGAGAGTGAGTTGAAAAAGGCTATGAGCGATAATAGGCAAATGATATTGTTAGTGTACAAGGAGTCCCTCCTCAATTTTGAGGATTCTAACACATCCCTCCCTAGTTTGGTTAAGTCTTTATTGCAGGAGTTCGACGATGTGTTTCCTGAGGAGATGCCAAGTGGATTGCCACCAATCAAAGGCATCGAGCACCAAATTGACTTTGTACCTGAAGCCATCATACCGAATCGACTAGCTTACCGAAGTAATCCCGAGGAGACGAAGGAGCTTCAAAAGCAAGTGGAGGAGTTGATGAGCAAATGTTATATTAGGGAGAGCATGAGTCCATGTGCTGTACCTATTTTGCTGGTGCCAAAGAAGGATGGAACTTGGAGAATGTGCATGGATTGTCGAGCTATTAACAATATCACGGTAAAGTATCGTCACCGAATACCTAGGCTAGATGATATGATCGATGAGTTGCATGGTGCTTGTATTTTTAGTAAGATTGATCTTAAGAGTAGGTATCATCAAATACACATGCAGGAGGGTGATGAATGGAAAACGGCATTTAAGACTAAGTATGGATCGTATAAATGGATAGTTATGCCGTTTGGACTCACTAATGCACCGAGCACTTTTATGCGTTTAATGAACCATGTTTTGCATGATTTTATTCGAAAATTTGTTGTAGTTTATTTTGATGACATCTTAATCTATAGCAAAAACCTAGATGAGCATTTAGGACATTTAAATTGTGTGCTTGTTGTGTTGTGAAAGGAACAACTATATGCTAATTTCAAAAAGTGCACATTTTGCATGGATAGAGTTGTTTTCCTAGGATTTGTGGTTAGTGCTAACGGGGTGGAAGTCGATGAAGAAAAGATAAAAGCTATTAAAGAATGGCCAACATCTAAGACTAAAACTGAAGTTAGGAGTTTTCATGGATTGGCTAGTTTTTATAGGCGATTTGTAAGAGATTTTAGCACCATCACCACACCGTTGACTGAAATAGTAAAGAAGAGTGTAGGTTTTCATTGGGGAGAATATCAAGAAATTGCATTTAACACAATTAAGGAAAAGCTATGTAAAGCACCTGTTTTGGCATTACCAAATTTTGATAAAACATTCGAGGTTGAGTGTGATGCATCAGGAATAGGTATAGGAGCAGTGTTAATGCAGGAAAGGAGACCTATTGCTTACTTTAGCGAAAAGTTGAGTGGGGCAGCATTAAATTATCCGACATATGACAAGGAGCTATATTCACTTGTTCGAGCATTGGAGACTTGGCAGCACTACTTATGGCCAAAGGAATTCGTGATACACACCGATCATGAATCTTTAAAGCATTTGTGAGGTCAAGGTAAGTTGAACAAAAGACATGCGAG
>NW_019237361.1:87125-128989 GCF_002742605.1 Olea europaea var. sylvestris | reverse complement strand
TACCATATTGGACGAATATTTTAGGAATTTTGTTAGATTATTAGAATTATATTTCCTTTTTGACTCCTATTCGAGGAATAGTATAAATAGGAGAATATTTTTTCATTGTAAAAAACCTTTAAACTTTTGACATTGAATTAATATTATAGAGAGAAATTTCTTCTTTCAATTTAATTGTTCTTCTTGAACAATCTTGGAACTTATCAAGATTCAACTTCTTGTGGCGTTCTATCAATCGGATTGTGGGTTCTTTCAATTGTAATCAAGGGGTTTTATGTTCTTCGCTAATCTAGGGTTTCTTGGTTCAATTCTTGGGGTTCAAGATCCAAAACCGAGTTAGTATTGGCGTTCTTGGGTTCCGCATCAATCTCGTTGTGGGTTTCGTAGTTTCCATTGCCACAGGGTTCACATCATGTTTGTTCACTTTTGGCGAATTGCTGGTCTAATTCGATTGGATTCGAGCCAATGAAAAATGGTTTTTAATTTGATGATGACTTTGTGTTTGTTCATTTTTGGTGAATTGCTGGTCTAATTTGATTGGAATCGAGCCAATGAAAAGTGGTTTTTCATTTCATGATAACTTCAAGTTTGTTTGTTTTTGGCTAATAGCTAGTCTAATTTGATTGGAATCGAGACAATGAAAAGTGTTTTTTGATTTGATGATGACTTCGTGTTGTTCGTTTTTGGCGAATTGCTGGTCTAATTTGATTGGAATCGAGCCAATGAAAAGTAGTTTTTGATTTCATGATAACTTCGAGTTTTTTTTTACTAATAGATAGTCTAATTCGATTGGAATCGAGACAATGAAAAGTGGTTTTTGGTTTCATGATAACTTCGGGTTTGTTCGTTTCTGGAGATTTGCTCATCTAGTTCGATTGGAATCGACCCAATTGAAAGTGGGTTTTGATTTTATGATAACGTCTGGTTTGTTCTTTTTTGGTGAATTACTAGTTTAATTCGATTTGAATCAAGCCAATGAAAAGTGGTTTTTGATTTCATTATAACTTCGGGTTTGTTAGTTTTTAGCAATTTGCTACTATAATTCGATTGGAATCGAGCCACGAAAAAGCGCTTTTTGATTTCATGATATCTTCGGGCTTGATCGTTTTTGACAAATCGCTAGTCTAACTCGATTGGAATCGAGCCAATGAAAAGTAGTTTTTGATTTCATGATAACTTCAGGCTTGTTGATTTTTGGCGAATTGCTAGTCTATTTCGATTGGAATCGCGCTAATGAAAAAGTGATTTTTGATTTCATGATGACTTCGAGTTTGTTCGTGTCAGTGAATTGCTATTCTAATTCGATTGGAATCAAGCCAATGAAATGTGTCTTTTGATTTCATGATAACTTTGGGTTTGTTTGTTTTTGCCGAAATGGTAGTCTAATTCGATTGGAATCGAGCCAATGAAAAGTAGCTTTTGATTTCTTGATAACTTCGGGTTTGTTCATTTTTGGCGAATTGCTAGTCTAATTCGATTTGAATAGACCCAATTAAAAGTGGGTTTTGATTTCATGATAACTACGAGTTTGTTCCTTTTTGACGAATTACTAGTCTTATTCGATTGGAATAGAGCCAATGAAAAGTGAGTTTTAATTTCATTATAACTTCGAGTTTGTTCATTTTTAGCGAAATCCTAGTCTAATTCGATTGGAATCGAGCCAATGAAAAGTGGTCTTTGATTTCACAATGACTTCGGATTTGTTCATTTTTAGCGAATTGCTTGTCTAATTCGATTAGAATTGAACCAACAAAATGTGGTTTTTGATTTCATGATCAGTTCAGGTTTTTTTTTGACGAATAGCTAGTCTAATTCGATTGGATCGAGCCAATGAAAAGTGGTTTTTGATTTCAAGATAACTTCCTGTTTGTTCGTTTTTGGCGAATTACTAGTCTAATTCGATTGGAATGGACCCATGAAAAGAGGGTTTTGATTTCATGATAACTTCGAGTTTGTTCATTTTTGGCGAATTGCTAGGCTAATTCGATTGGAATCGAACCAATGAAAAGTGGGTTTTGATTTCATGATAACTCCAGGTTTGTTCATTTTGGCGAATTGCTAGTCTAATTCGATAGGAATCGAGCCAACGAAAAGTTGCTTTTCATTTTATGATAACTACGAGTTTAACTTCTGGTTTTTTCATTTTGGCGAATTCCTAGTCTAATTCGATTGGAATCAAGCCAATGATAAGTGGCTTTTGATTTCATGATATCTTCGGGTGTGTTCATCTTTTGCGAATTGGTAGTCTAATTCGATTAGAATCGAGCCTACGAAAAGTAGTTTTTGATTTCATGATAACTTCGAATTTGTTCATTTTTGGCGAATTGCTAATCCAATTCGATTGGAATCAATCCAATGAAAAGTGGTTTTTTTGTTTCATGATAACTTTGGGTTTGTCCGTTTTTGGTGAATCGCTAGTCTAATTCGATAGGAATCGAGTCAATGAAAAGTGGCTTTTGATTTCTTGACAACTTTGGGCTTGTTCGTTTTTTGCGAATCGCTAGTCTAATTCGATAGGAATCGAGTCAATGAAAAGTGGCTTTTGATTTCTTGACAACTTTGGGCTTTTTCGTTTTTTGCGAATTGCTAGTCTAATTCGATTGCAATCGAGCTAATGAATGTAGGTTTTTGATTTCATGATAACTTCGGGTCTGTTCATTTTTAGGAAATTGCTAATATAATTTGATTGGAATCGACCCAATGGAAAGTGGTTTTTTATATCTTGATAACTTCAGATTTTTTCATTTTTTACGAATTGCTAGTCTAATTCAATACGAATCGAGCCAATGAAAAGTGGTTTTGATTTCATGATAACTTCGGGTTTGTTCGTTTTTGGCGAATTGCAAGTCTCATTCGATTGAAATTGAGCCAATGAAAAGTGGTTTTTGATTTCATGATAACTATGAGTTTGTTTGTTTTTGGCGAATTGCTATTCTAATTTGATCGGAATCGAGCCCATGAAAAGTGGTTTTTGATTTCTTGATAACTTCGGGTTTGTTCACTTTTGGCGAGTCGCTAGTCTAATTCGATTGGAATCGAACCAATGAAAAGTGGTTTTTGATTGCATGATAACTTCTGGTCTTTTTGTTTTGGCGAATTGCTAGTCTAATTTGATTGGAATCGAGCTACTGAAAAGTGGCTTTTGATTTCATGATATCTTCAGGTGGGTTCATTTTTTGCGAATTGCTAGTGTAATTCGATTAGAATCGAGCCATGGAAAAGTGGTTTTTGATTTCATGATCACTTTGGGTTCGTTCATTTTTGCCGAATTGCTAGTCTAATTCAATTGGAATCGAGCCTATAAAAAGTGGTTTTTGATCTCATGAAAATTTCCTGTTTGTTTGTTTTTGGCGAATTGCTAGTCTAATTCGGGTTTGTCCTTTTTTCGCGAATTACATGTCTAATTCGATTGGAATCGAGTCAAAGAAAAGCGGGTTTTGATTTCATGATGACTTCGGGTTTTTTCATTTTGGCGAATCGCTAGTCTGATTCGATTGGAATCGAGCTAATGAGAAGTAGCTTTTGATTTCATTATAACTTCGGATTTGTTCGTTTTTGGTGAATTGGTAGTGTAATTCGATTGGAATTGAGCCAGTGAAAAGTGGTTCGTGATTTCATGATAACTTCAAGTTCGTTCGTGTTTGGCGAATTACTAGTCTAATTTGAATGGGATAGAACCAATGAAGAGTGGGTTTTGATTTCACGATAACTTCGGGTTTGTTCGTTTCGACGAATTGCTAGTCTAATTCGATTGGAATCGACCCAATGAAAAGTGGTTTTTGATTTCATGATAACTTCGGGCTTGCTCATTTTTGGCGAATTGCTAGTCTAATTCGATTGGAATCGAGCTAAAGAAAAGTGGTTTTTGAGTTAATGATGACTTCGTGTTTGTTCACTTTTGGTGAATTGCTGGCCTAATTCGATTGGAATCGAGCTAATGAACTGTGGTTTTTGATTTGATGATGACTTCGTGTTTGTTCATTTTTGGCAAATTGCTGGTCTAATTTGATTGGAATCGAGCCAATGAAAAGTGGTTTTTCATTTCATGATAACTTCGAGTTTGTTTGTTTTTGGCTAATAGCTAGTCTAATTCGATTGGAATCGAGACAATGAAAAGTGGTTTTTTATTTGATGATGACTTCGTGTTTGTTCGTTTTTGGCAAATTGCTGGTGTAATTTGATTGGAATCGAGCCAATGAAAAGTGGTTTTTGATTTCATGATAACTTTGAGTTTTTTTTTTACTAACAGATAGTCTAATTCGATTGGAATCGAGACATTGAAAAGTGGTTTTTGGTTTTATGATAACGTCGGGTCTGTTTGTTTTTGGAGATTTGCTAGTCTAATTCGATTGGAATCGACCCAATTGAAAGTGGGTTTTGATTTCATGATAGCTTTTGGTTTGTTCTTTTTAAGAGAATTACTAGTCTAATTCGATTTGAATCGAGCCAATGAAAAGTGGCTTTTGATTTCATTATAACTTCGGGTTTGTTAGTTTTTAGCGAGTTGCTAGTCTAATTCGATTGGAATCGAGCCACTGAAAAGTGCTTTTCGATTTCATTATATCTTCGGGCTTGATCATTTTTGACGAATCGCTAGTCTAATTCGATTGGTATTTAGCCAATGAAAAGTGGTTTTTGATTTCATGATAACTTCAGGCTTGTTGATTTTTGGCGAATTGCTAGTCTATTTCGACTGGAATCGTGCCAATGAAAAAGTGGTTTTTGATTTCATGATGACTTCTGGTTTGTTCGTGTCGGCGAATTGCTAGTTTAATTCAATTGGAATCAAGCCAATGAAAAGTAGCTTTCGATTTCATGATAACTTCAGGTTTGTTTGTTATTAGCGAATTGGTAGTGTAATTCGATTGGAATCGAGCCATTGAAAAGTGGTTTGTGATTTCATGATAACTTCAGGTTTGTTTGTTATTAGCGAATTGGTAGTGTAATTCGATTGGAATCGAGCCATTGAAAAGTGGTTTGTGATTTCATGATAACTTCAAGTTTGTTCGTTTTTGGCGAATTGCTAGTCTAATTCGATTGGAATCGAACCAATGAAAAGTGGGCTTTGATTTCATAATATCTTCTGGTTTTTTCATTTTGACGAATTGCTAGTCTAATTCGATTGGACTTGAGCCAACGAAAAGTGGTTTTTGATTTCATGTTAACTTCGGATTTGTTCGTTTTGGCGAATTGCTAGTCTAATTCGATTGGAATTGAGCTAATGAAAAGTGGTTTGTGATTTCATGATAACTTCGAGTTTGTTCATTTTTGGCGAATTGCTAGTCTACTTCTATTGGAATCGAGCCAATGAAAAGTGGTTTTTGATTTCATGATGACTTCGGGTTTGTTCGTTTTTGGTGAATTGCTAGTCTAAATCGATTGGAATCGAGCCAATGAAAAGTGGTTTTTAATTTAATGATAACTTTGGGTTTGTTCTTTTTGGCGAACTGCTAGTTTAATTAGATAGGAATCAAGCCAATGAAAAGTGGTTTTGATTTCATAATAACTTCGGGTTTGATCGTTTTTAGCGAATTGCAAGTCTAATTCGATTGGAATCGAGCCAATGAAAATGATTTTTGATTTCATGATAACTATGGGTTTTTTGTTTTTGGCGAATCGCTATTCTAATTCGATTGGAATAGAACAAATGAAAAGTGGGTTTTGATTACATGATAACTTTTGATTTTTTCGTTTTAGCGAATAGCTAGTCTAATTCGATTGCAATCGAGCCAATGAAAAGTGGCTTTTGATTTCATGATAACTTCGGGTGTGTTCCTTTTTTTGCGAATTGCAAGTGTAATTCGATTGGAATTGAGCCATGGAAAAGTGGTTTTTAATTTCATGATCACTTTGGGTTTGTTCGCTTTTGGCGAATTGCTAGTCTAATTCAATTGGAATCGAGCCTATGAAAAGTGGTTTTTGATCTCGTGAAAACTTCCTGTTTGTTTGTTTTTGGCGAATTGCTTGTCTAATTCGGGTTTATCCTTTTTTGGCGAATTGCTTGTCTAATTTGATTGGATTCGAGCCAGAGAAAAATGGATTTTGATTTCATGATAACTTCGGGTTTGTTCGTTTTGGCGGATCGCGAGTCTGATTCTATTGGAATCGAGCCAATGAAAAGTAGCTTTCGATTTCATTATAACTTCGGGTTTGTTCAATTTTGGTGAATTGGTAGTGTAATTCGATTGGAATTGAGCCAGTGAAAAGTGGTTTGTGATTTCATGATAACTTCATGTTCATTCGTGTTTGGCGAATTACAATTCCAATTCGAACGGAATCGAACCAATGAAAAGTGGCTTTTGATTTCACGATAACTTCGGGTTTGTTCATTTGGGCGAATTACTTGTTTTTTTCGATTTGAATCGAGCCAATGACGAATTGCTAGTCTAATTCGATTGGAATCGAGTCGATGAAAAGTGGTTTTTGATTTCATGATAACTTCATGTTCATTCGTGTTTGGCGAATTACAATTCCAATTCGAACGGAATCGAACCAATGAAAAGTGGCTTTTGATTTCATGATAACTTCATGTTCATTCGTGTTTGGCGAATTACAATTCCAATTCGAACGGAATCGAACCAATGAAAAGTGGCTTTTGATTTCATGATAACTTCATGTTCATTCGTGTTTGGCGAATTACAATTCCAATTCGAACGGAATCGAACCAATGAAAAGTGGCTTTTGATTTCATGATAACTTCATGTTCATTCGTGTTTGGCGAATTACAATTCCAATTCGAACGGAATCGAACCAATGAAAAGTGGCTTTTGATTTCATGATAACTTCAAGTTTGTTCGTTTTTGGCGAATTGCTAGAATCGCAAGTCTAATTCGATTGGAATCGAGCCAATGAAAAGTGATTTTTGATTTCATAATAACTTCAGGCTTTTTGATTTTTGATGAATTGCTAGTCTATTTCAGTTGGAATCGCGCCAATGAAAAAGTGGTTTTTGATTTCATGATGACTTCGGGTTTGTTCGTGCCGGCAAATTGCTAGTTTAATTCGATTAGAATCAAGCCAATGAAAAGTGGCTTTTGATTTCATGGTAACTCCGAGTTGTTTGTTTTTAGCGAATTGGTAGTATAATTTGATTGGAATCGAGCCATTGAAAAGTAGTTTGTGATTTCATGATAACTTCAAGTTTGTTCGTTTTTGGCGAATTGCTAGTCTAATTCGATTGGAATCGAACCAATGAAAAGTGGGTTTTGATTTCATGATATCTTCTAGTTTTTTCGTTTTGGCGAATTGCCTGTCTAATTCAATTGGAATCGAGCTAATGAAAAGTGATTTTTGATTTCATGATAACTTCGGGTTTATTCGTTTTGGCGAATTGCTAGTCTAATTCGATTGGAATCGAGCCAATGAAAAGTGGTTTGTGATTTCATGAGAACTTCGAGTTTGTTCATTTTTGGCGAATTGCTAGTCTAATTCTATTGAAATCGATCCAATGAAAAGTGGTTTTGGATTTCATGATAACTTCGGGTTTGTTCGTTTTTGGTGAATTGCTAGTCTAATTCTATTGGAATCGAGCCAACTAAAAGTGGTTTTTAATTTAATGATAACTTCGAGTTTGTTCTTTTTGGCGAACTGCTAGTCTAATTCGATTGGAATTGAGCCAATGGAAAGTGTTTTTTGATTTCATGAAACTTCGGGTTTGTTCATTTTTGGCGAAATCCTAATCTAATTCAATTGGAATCGATCCAATGAAAAGTGGTTTTTGATTTCATTATGACTTCGAGCTTGTTCGTTTTTGGCGAATTGATTGTCTAATTCGATTGGAATCGAGACATTGAAAAGTGGTTTTTGATTTCATGGTTACTATGAGTTTGTTAGTTTTTGGCGAATTGCCGGTCTAAATCGATAGGAATCTAGCCAATGTAAAGCAACTTTTGATTTCATGATAACTTCAAGTTTTTTCATTTTTGACGAATTATTAGTCTAATTCGATTGGAATTGGCCCAATGAAAAGTTGGTTTTGATTTCATGATGAGTTCGGGCTCGTTCATTTTTGGCGAATTGCTAGTCTAATTCGATTGGAATCAAGCCAATGAAAAGTGGTTTTTGATTTCATGATAACTTTGGGCTTGTAATTTTTTAGCGAGTTGCTAGCCTAATTCAATTGGAATCGAGCAAATGAAAAGTGGTTTTTGATTTCATGATGACTTCGGGTTTCTTCATTTTTGGGGAATTGCTAGTCTAATTTGATTAGAATCGATCCAATGAAAAGTGGCTTTTGATTTCATGATAAATTCGGGTTTGTTTGTTTTTGGAGAATTACTAGTCTAATTCGATTAGAATCAAGCCAATGAAAAGTGTGCTTTGATTTCATGATAAATTCGGGTTTGTTTGTTTTTGGAGAATTACTAGTCTAATTCGATTAGAATCAAGCCAATGAAAAGTGTGCTTTGATTTCATGATAAATTCGGGTTTGTTAGTTTTTGGCGAATTGCTTTCTAATTCTATTGGAATCGACCTAATGAAAATTGGGTTTTGATTTAAAGTAACTTCAGTTTGTTCTTTTTTGGCAAATTGCGAGTCTAATTCGATTGAAACGAGCCAATGAAAAGTGGTCTTTGATTTCATGATAATTTTGGGTTTGTTAGTTTTTGGCGAACAGCTAGTCTAATTCTATTGGAATCGAGCCAATGAAAAGTGGTTTTCATTTCATGATAACTTTGGGCTTGTTCATTTTTGGCGAATTGCTAGTCTAATTCGATTGGAATCGAGCCAGCGAAAAGTGGTTTTTGATTCCATGATGGCTTCGGGTTTGTTCATTTTTCGTGAATTTTTAGTCTAATTCGATTCGAATCGAGCCAACGAAAAGTGATTTTTGATTTCATGATAACTACAGGATTGTTCGTTTTTGGCGACTAGCCAGTCTAATTCGATTAGAATTGAGCCAATGAAAAGTGCTTTTTGATTTCATGATAACTTCGGGTTTGTTAGTTTTCGGCGAACTACTAGTCTAATTCGATTGGAATCGATCCAATGAAAAGTGGTCCTTAATTTCATGATAACTTTGGGCTTGTTCATTTTGGCGAATTGCTAGTCTAATTCGATCGGAATCGAGCCATCAAAAAGTGGTTTTTGATTTCTTGATGACTTCGAGTTTGTTCATTTTTTTGCGAATTGCTAATCTAATTCTTTTCCGAATAGCTGGTTTAATTCCATTGGAATCGAGCCAATGTAAAGTGGTTTTTGATATCATGATAACTTCAAGTTTGTTTGTTTGTTTTTGGCGAATTGCTAGTCCAGTTCAATTGGAATCGACCCAATGAAAGTGAGTTTTGATTTCATGATAACTTCAGGCTTGTTCCATTTTTGGCGAATTGCTATTCATATTTAAATGGAATCGAGCTAATGAAAAGTGATTTTTGATTTCATGATCACTTCGGGTTTGTTCATTTTTGGCGAATTGCAAGTCTAATTCGATTGAAATCGACCCAATGAAAAGAGGTTTTTGATCATGATAACTTCGGGTTTACTCTTTTTTGACGAATTGCTAGTCTAATTCGATTGGAATTGAGCCAATGAGATGTGGTTTTTGATTTCATGATAACTTCGGGTTTGTTTGTTTTTGGCGTATTGCTAGTCTAATTCGATTGAAATCGAGCCAATGGAAAGTGGTTTTTCATTTCATGATAACTTCAGGTTTGTTCTTTTTAGCGAACTGCTAGTCTAATTCGATTGGAATCGACCGAATGAAAAGTGGGTTTTGATTTAATGATAACTTCAGGTTCGCTCTTTTATGGCGAATTGCTAGTCCAATTCGATTGGAATCGAGAAAATGAAAAGTGGCTTTTGATTTCATGATAACTTCGGGTTTATTCGTTTTTGACGAATTGCTAGTCTAATACGATTGGTATTGAGCCAATGAAAAGTGGTTCTTGATTTCATGATAACTTTTGGTTTGTTCGTTTTTGGTGAATGACTAGTCTAATTCGATTGGAATCAAGATAATGAAAAGTGGTTTTTAATTTAATGATAACTTGGGGTTTGTTCATTTTTGACGGATAGCTAGTCTAATTCGATTGGAATTGAGCCAATGAAGAGTAGCTTTTAGTTTCATGATAACTTCGGGTTTGTTTATTTTTGGAGAATTGTTAGCCTAATTCGATTCGAATCAAACCAATGAAAAGTGGGTTTTGATTTCATGATAACTCCGGGTTTGTTCGTTTTTGGCGAACTGCTGAAAAGTGGGTTTTGATTCCATGATAACTTTAGGTTTGTTCATTTTGGCGAATTGCTAGTCTAATTCGATAGGAATCGAGCCAATGAAAAGTGGCCTTTTATTCTATGATGCCTTCGGGTTTGTTCATTTTTGGCGAATTGGTAGTTTAATTCGATTGGAATTGAGTAAATGAAAAGTGGTTCTTGATTTCATGATAACTTTATGTTTGTTCATTTTTGGCGAATCGCTAGTCTAATTCGATTGGAATCGAGCCAATGAAAAGTGATTTTTGATTTCATGATAACTTCGGGCTTGTTCATTTTTGGCGAATTGATAGTCTAATTCGATTGGAATCGAGGCAATGAAAAGTGGTTTTTGATTTCATGATAACTTCCTGTTTGTTTGTTTTAGGTAAATTTCTAGTCTAATTCGATTTGAATCAAGCCAATGAAAAGTGGATTTTGATTTCATGTTAACTTCGGGTTTGTTAATTTTTGTAGAATTGCTAGTTTAATTCGATTAGAATCAAGCCAATGAAAAGTGATTTTTGATTTCATGATAACTTTGGGCTTGTTCGTTTTTGACGAATTGCTAGTCTAATTCAATTGGAATCGAGCCGATGAAAAGTGGTTTTCGATTTTATGATGACTTCAGGTTTGTTCCTTTTTGGCGAATTGCTAGTCTAATTCGATTCGAAACGAGCCAATGAAAAGTGGTTTTTGATTTCATGATAACTTCGAGTTTGTTTGTTTTTGGAGAATTTCTAGTTTAAACTAGAATCAAGCCAATGAAAAGTGGGCTTTGATTTCATGATAACTACGGGATTGTTCGTTTTTGGCGAATATCTAGTCTAATTCGACTGGAATCGAGTCAATGAAAAGTGATTTTTAATTTCATGATAACTTTGGGTTTGTTAGTTTTTGACGAATTGGTAGTCTAATTCGATTGGAATCGAGTCAATGAAAAGTGGTTTTTGATTTCATGATAACCTCAGGTTTGTTCGTTCTTGGCGAATCGCTAGTCTGATTCGATTAGAATCGAGCCAATGAAAAGTGATTTTTGATTTCATGATAACTTCGGGTTTGTTCATTTTTGACGAATTGATAGTCCAATTCGATTGGAATCGAGCAAATGAAAAGTGGCTTTTGATTTCATGATAACTTCCTGTTTGTTCGTTTTAGGCGAATTGCTAGTCTAATTCGATTTGAATCAACCCAATGATAAGTGGCTTTTGATTTCATGTTAACTTCGGCTTTGTTTGTTTTAGGAGAATTGCTAGTTTAATTCGATTAGAATCAAGCCAATGAAAAGTGGGCCTTGATTTCATGATAACTTCTGGTTTTTTCGTTTTGGCGAATTTCTAGTCTAATTCGATTGGAATCGAGCCAATGAAAAGTGGCTTTTGATTTCATGATAACTTCAGGTGTGTTCATTTTTTGCGAATTGCTAGTGTAATTCGATTGGAATCGAGCCAATGAAAAGTGGTTTTTGATTTCACGATAACTTTGGGTTTGTTCGTTTTTGGCGAATTTCTAGTCTAATTCAATTGGAATCGAGCCTATGAAAAGTGATTTTTGATTTCATGGAATCTTCCTGTTTGCTCGTTTTTGGCGAATTGCCAGTCTAATTCGGGTTTGTCCTTTTTTGGCGAATTGCCAGTCGAATTCGATTGGAATCGACCCAAAGAAAATTGGGTTTTGATTTCAGGATAACTTCGGGTTTGTTCGTTTTGGCAAATCGCTAGTCTGATTCAATTGAAATTGAGCCAATGAAAATTGGCTTTTGATTACATGATAACTTCAAGTTTGTTCGTTTTTGGCTAATTGGTAGCGTAAATCGATTGGAATCGAACGAATGAAAGTGGTTTGTGATTTCATGATAACTTCAGGTTCGTTCATTATTGGCGAATTACTAGTCTAATTCGAATGGAATCGAACCAATGAAAGGGGGGTTTCGACTTCACGATAACTTCGGGTTTATTCGTTTCGACGAATTGCTAGTTTAATTCGATTGGAATCGAGCTAACGATAAGTGGTTTTTGATTTCATGATAACTTCAAACTAGTTCTTTTTGGCGAATTGCTAGTCTAATTCGATTGGAATCGAGCAAAAGCAAAGTTGTTTTTGATTTGATGATGACTTCGTGTTTGTTTGTTGTTGGCGAATTGCTAGTCTAATTTGATTGGAATCGAGCTAATGAAAAGTGGTTTTTGATTTCATGATAACTTCGAGTTTGTTTGTTTTTGGCAAATTGATAGTCTAATTCAATTGGAATCGAGCAAATGAAAAGTGGCTTTTGATTTCATGATAACTTCCTGTTTGTTCATTTTAGGCGAATTGCTAGTCTAATTCGATTTGAATCGAGCCAATGAAAAGTGCCTTTTGATTTCATGTTAACTTCGAGTTTGTTTGTTTTTGGAGAATTGCTAGTTTAATTCGATTAGAATCAAGCCAATGAAAGGTGGGCTTTGATTTCTTGATAACTACGGGATTGTTTATTTTTGGCGAATAGCTAGTCTAATTCGATTGGCATCGAGCCAATGAAAAGTGCTTTTTGATTTCATGATAACTTCAGGTTTGTTAGTTTTTGATGAATTGGTAGTCTAATTCGATTGGAATCGAGTCAATGAAAAGTGGTTTTTTGATTTCATGATAACCTCTGGTTTGTTCATTTTTAGCGAATCGCTTGTCTAATTTGATTGGAATCGAGCCAATGAAAAGTGATTTTTGATTTCATGATAACTTCGGGTTTGTTCGTTTTTGGCGAATTGATAGTCTGATTCGATTGGAATCGAGCAAATGAAAAGTGGCATTTGATTTTATGATAACTTACTGTTTGTTTGTTTTAGGCGAATTGCTAGTCTAATTCGATGTGAATCGACCCAATGAAAAGTGGCTTTTTATTTCATGTTAACTTTGGGTTTGTTTGTTTTCGGAGAATTGCCAGTTTAATTCGATTAGAATCAAGCCAATGGAAAGTGGGCTTTGATTTCATGATAACTTCTGGTTTTTTCGTGTTGGCGAATTGCTAGTCTAATTCAATTGGAATCGAGCCAATGATAAGTGGCTTTTGATTTCATGATAACTTCAGGTGTGTTCATTTTTTGCGAATTGCTAGTGTAATTCAACTGGAATCGAGCCAAGGAAAAGTGGTTTTTGATTTCATGATAACTATGGGTTTGTTCGTTTTTGGCGAATTTCTAGTCTAATTCCATTGGAATCGAGCCTATGAAAAGAGGTTTTTGATTTCATGAAATCTTCCTGTTTGTTTTTTTTTGGCGAATCGCTAGTCGAATTTGATTGGAATCGAGCGAAAGAAAAGTGGATTTTGATTTCAGGATAATTTCAGGTTTGTTCGTTTTGGCGAATCGCTAGTCTGATTCGATTGGATTCGAGCCAATGAAAAGTGGCTTTTGATTTCATGATAACTTTGGGTTTGTATGTTTTTGGTTAATTGGTAGTGTAATTCGATTGGAATCGAACCAATGAAAAGTGGTTTGTGATTTCATGATAACTTCAGGTTTTTTCATTTTTGGCGAATTACTCGTCTAATTCGAATGGAATCGAACCAATGAAAGGTGGGTTTCGATTTCACGATAACTACGGGTTTGTTCGTTTCGACGAATTGCTTGTCTAATTCGATTGGAATCGAGCCAATGATAAGTGGTTTTTGATTTCATGTTAACTTCGGGCTAGTTTATTTTTGGCAAATTGCTAGTCTAATTCCATTAGAATCGAGCTAAAGCAAAGTGGTTTTTGATTTGATGATCACTTCGTGTTTGTTCGTTGTTGGCGAATTGCTAGTCCAAGTCGATTGAAATCGAGCCAATGAAAAGTGATTTTTGATTTCATGATAACTTTGGGTTTGTTTGTTTTTGGCGAATTGCTAGTCCAATTCGATAGGAATCGAGCCAATGTAAAGTAGCTCTTGATTTCATGATAACTTCAAGTTTGTTCATTTTTGACGAATTACTAGTCTAATTCGATTGAAATCGGCCCAATGAAAAGTGGGTTTTGATTTCATGATGACTTCGGACTCGTTCATTTTTGGCGAATTGCTAGTCTAATTCGATTGGAATCGAGCCAATGAAAAGTGATTTTTGATTTCATGATAACTATCGGTTTGTTAGTTTTCGGCGAACTGCTAGTCTAATTCGATTGGAATCGAGCTACTGAAAAGTGGATTTTGATTTCATGATATCTTCGGGCTTGTTCGTTTTTGACGAATCGCTAGTCTAATTCGATTGGAATCGAGCCAATGAAACGCAGTTTTTGATTTCATGATAACTTCGGGCTAGTTCATTTTAGGCGAATTGCTAGTCTATTTCGATTGGAATCGAGCCAATGAAAAGTGGATTTTGATTTCATGATAACTTTGGGTTTGTTCATTTTTGGCGAATTTCTAGTGTAATTCAATTGGAATCGAGCCTATGAAAAGTAGTTTTTGATTTCATGAAATCTACTTATTTGTTCATTTTTGACGAATCGTTAGTCGAATTCGATTGGAATCAAGCCAAAGAAAAGTGGGTTTTGGTTTTAGGATAACTTCGGGTTTGTTCGTTTTGGCGAATCACTAGTCTGATTCGATTGGAATCGAGCCATTGAAAAGTGGTTTGTGATTTCATGATAACTTCAGGTTTGTTCATTTTTGGCGAATTGCTAGTCTAATTCGATTGGAATCGAACCAATGAAAAGTGGGTTTTGATTTCGTGATAACTTCTGGTTTTTTTTGTTTGGCGAATTGTTAGTCTAATTTGATTGGAATCGCGCCAATGAAAAGTGGTTTTTGATTTCGTGATAACTTCGAGTTTGTTCGTTTTGGAAAATTGCTAGTTTAATTCGATTGGAATCGAGCAAATCAAAAGTGTTTTGTGATTTCATGATAACTTCGGGTTTGTTCATTTTATGCGAATTGCTACTCTATTTCTATTGGAATCGAGCCAATGAAAAGTGCTTTTTGATTTCATGATAACTTCGGGTTTGTTCGTTTTTGGCGGATTGCTAGTCTAATTCAACTGGAATCGAGCCAACGAAAAGTGGTTTTTAATTTAATGATAATTTCAGGTTTTTTCATTTTTAGCGAACTACTAGTCTAGTTCGATTGGAATCGAACCAATGAAAAGTGGTTTTTGATTTCATGATAACTTGAGGTTTGTTTGTTTTTGGCGAATAGCCAGTCTAATTTGATTGGAATCGAGCTAATGAAAAGTGGGTTTTGATTTCATGATAACTTCGGGTTTTTGTTCATTTTTGGCGAATTGCTAGTCTAATTCGATTGGAATAGACCCAATTAAAAGTGAGTTTTGATTTCATGACAACTTTAGGTTTGTTCTTTTTTGACGAATTACTAGTCTAATTCGACTAGAATCGAGCCAATGAAAAGTGAGTTTTGATTTCATTATAATTTTGGATTTGTTCGTTTTAGGCGAATTCCTAGTCTAATTCGATTGGAATCGATCCAATGAAAAGTGGTTTTTGATTTCATGTTGACTTCGGGCTTGTTCGTTTTTGGCAAACTGCTAGTCTAATTCAATTGGAATCGAGCTAATGAAAAGTAATTTTTGACTGCATGATAACTATGGGTTTTTCAGTTTTTGGCGAATTGCCAGACAATTCGATTGGAATCGAGCCAATGAAAAGTGGTTTTTGATTTCATGATAACTTTGGGTTTGTTAGTTTTTGGCGAATTGCTAGTCTAATTCGATAGGAATCGAGCCAATGTAAAGCAGCTTTTGATTTCATGATAACTTCGGGCTAGTTCATTTTAGACGACTTACTAGTCTAGTTCGATTGGAATTGGCCCAATGAAAAGTGGGTTTTGATTTCAGGATGACTTCGGGCTCGTTTATTTTTGGCGAATTGCTAGTCTAATTCGATTGGAATCGAGCCAATGAAAAGTGATTTTTGATTTCATGATAACTATGGGTTTGTTAGTTTTCGGCGAACTGCGAGTCTAATTCGATTGGAATCGAGCCACTGAAAAGTGGATTTTGATTTCATGATATCTTCGGGCTTGTTCATTTTTGACGAATCGCTAGTCTAATTCGATTGAAATCGAGCCAATTAAACACAGTTTTTGATTTCATGATAACTTCAGGCTAGTTCATTTTAGGCGAATTGCTAGTCTATTTCGACTGGAATCGAGCCAATGAAAAGTGGTTTTTGATTTCATGATAACTTTGGGTTTGTTCATTTTTGGCGAATTTCTAGTCTAATTCAATCGGAATCGAGCCTATGAAAACTGGTTTGTGATTTCATGAAATCTTCCTGTTTGTTCGTTTTTGGCGAATCGCTAGTCTAATTCGGGTTTGTCCTTTTTTAGCGAATCGCTAGTCGAATTCGATTGGAATCAAGCCAAAGAAAAGTAGGTTTTGGTTTCAGGATAACTTCGGGTTTGTTCGTTTTGGCGAATCGCTAGTCCGATTCGATTGGAATCAAGCCATTGAAAAGCGGTTTGTGATTTCATGATAACTTCAGGTTTTTTTAATTTTTGGCGAATTGCTAGTCTAATTCGATTGGAATTGAACCAATGAAAATTGGGTTTTGATTTCGTGATAACTTCTGGTTTTTTTTGTTTTGGCGAATTGTTAGTCTAATTTGATTGGAATCGAGCCAATGAAAAGTGGTTTTTGGTTTCGTGATAACTACGAGTTTGTTCGTTTTGGAGAATTACTAGTTTAATTGGATTAGAATCGAGCAAATCAAGAGTGTTTTGTGATTTCATGATAACTTCGGGTTTGTTCATTTTTCGCGAATTGCTACTCTAATTCTATTGGAATCGAGCTAAGGAAAAGTGGTTTTTGATTTCATGATAACTTCGGATTTGTTCGTTTTTGGCGAACACCAATGAAAAGTGATTTTTGATTTCATGATAACTTCGGGTTTGTTTGTTTTTGGCGAATAGCTAGTCTAGTTCGATTGGAATCGAGCTAATGACAAGTGGGTTTTGATTTCAAGATAACTTCGGGTTTGTTCGTTTTTGGCGAATTGCTAGTCTAATTCGATTGGAATAGACCCAATTAAAAGTGAGTTTTGATCTCATGATAACTTCGGGTCTGTTCTTTTTTGACGAATTGCTAGTCTAATTCGACTGGAATCAAGACAATGAAAAGTGATTTTTGATTTCATTATAATTTTGGGTTTGTTCGTTTTACATTAATTCCTAGTCTATTTCGATTGGAATCGATCCAATGAAAAGTGGTTTTTGATTTCATGTTGACTTCAGGTTTGTTCATTTTTGGCGAATTGCTAGTCTAATTCGATTGGAATTGGGCCAATGAAAAGTAATTTTTGATTGCATGATAACTATGGGTTTTTCAGTTTTTGGCGAATTGCCATTCCAATTCGATTGGAATCGAGCCAATGAAAAGTGGTTTTCGATTTCATGATAACTTTTGGTTTGTTCGCTTTTGGCAAATTGCTAGTCTAATTTGATAGGAATCGAGCCAATGTAAAGCAGCTTTTGATTTCATGATAACTTCGGGCTAGTTCATTTTTTGACGAATTACAGTCTAATTCGATTGGAATCGATCCAATGAAAAGTGGTTTTTGATTTCATGATGACTTCGGGCTCGTTCATTTTTTGCGAATTGCTAGTCTAATTCGATTGGAATCGAGCCAGTGAAAAGTGATTTTTGATTTCATGATGACTTCGGGTTTGCTAATTTTTGGCGAATTGCCAGTCTAATTCGATTAGAATCGAACCAATGAAAAGTAGTTTTTGATTTCATGATTAGTTCGGGTTTGTTTGTTTTGTGCGAATAGCTAGTCTAATTCGATTGGAATCGAGCCAATGAAAAGTGGTTTTTGATTTCATGATAACATCCTGTTTGTTTGTTTTTGGCGAATTGCTAGTCTAATTCGATTCGAATCGAGCTAATGAAAAATGGCCTTTGATTTCATGATAACTTCGGGTTTGTTTGCTTTTGGAGAATCGCTAGTCTAATTCGATTAGAATCAAGCCAATGAAAAGTGGGCTTTTATTTCATGATAACTTCGGCTTTGTTCGTTTTTGGCGAATTGCTGTCTAATTCGATTGGAATCGACCCAATGAAAATTGGGTTTGGATTTAACGTAACTTCGGTTTGTTCTCTTTTGGTGAGTTGCTAGTCTAATTCAATTGGAATCGAGCCGATGAAAAGTTGTCTTTGATTTCATGATAACTTCGGGTTTGTTAGTTTTTGAAGAATTGCTTGTCTAATTCTATTGGAATCGAGCCAATGAAAAGTGGTTTTTGATTTCATGATAACTTCGGGTTTGTTCATTTTTGGCGAATTGCTAGTCTAATTCGATTGGAATTGAGCTAGTGAAAAGTGGCTTTTAATTTCATGATAACTTCGGGTTTGCTTGTTTTTGGCGAATTACTATTCTATTTCGATTAGAATCAAACCAATGAAAAGTGGTTTTGATTTCATGATAACTTCGAGTCTGTTCGTTTTTGGTGTATTGCTAGTATAATTCGATTGGAATCGAACTAATGAAAAGTGGGTTTTGATTTCCTGATAACTTCAGGTTTGTTCATTTTGGCGATTTTCTATTCTAATTCCATAAGAATCGAGCCAACGAAAAAGTGGCTTTTTATTTTATGATAACTTTAGGTTTGTTCGTTTTTAACGAATTGGTAGTGTAATTTGATTGGAATCGAGCCAATGATAAGTGGTTTTTAATTTCATGATAACTTCAGGTTTTGTTCATTTTTGGCGAATTGCTAGTCTAATTTGATTGGAATTGAACCAAAGAAAAGCGGGTTTTGATTTCATGATAACTTCTGGTTTTTTCGTTTTGGCGAATTCCTAGTCTAATTCAATTGGAATCAAGCAAATGAAAAGTGGCTTTTGATTTCATAATAACTTCGGGTGTGTTCGGTTTTTGCGAATTGCTTGTGTAATTCGATTGGAATTGAGCCATGGAAAAGTGGTTTTTGATTTCATGATAACTTTGGGTTTGTTCGTTTTTGGCGAATTGCTAGTCTAATTCGATTGGAATCAAACCTATGAAAAGTGGTTTTAGATTTCATGATAACTTCGGGTTTGTTAGTTTTGGCGAATTGCAAATCTAAGTCGATTGGAATCGAGCCAATGAAAAGTTATTTTTCATTTCATGATAACTTTGGGTTTGTAAATTTTTTGCGAATTGCTTGTCTGATTTGATTGGAATCGAGCCAATGAAAAGTGGATTTTGATTTCCTGATAACTGCGGGCTTGTTCTTTTTTGGGAATTGCTAGTCTAATTCGATTGAAATCGAGCTATTGAATAGTGGCTTTTGATTTCATGATAACTTCGGTTTCTTCATTTTTGGGGAATTACTAGTCTAATTTGATTGGAATCGAGCCAATGAAAAGTGGTTTTTGATTTCTTGATAACTTCGGATTTGTTCATTTTTGACGAATTGCTAGTCTAATTCGATAGGAATCGAACCAATGAAAAGTGATTTTGATTTCATGATAGCTTCGGGTTTGTTCATTTTTGGCGAATTGCTAGTCTAATTCGATTGGAATCGAGCCAATGAAAAGTGGTTTTTCATTTCGTGATAACTATTGGTTTGTTTAATTTTGGAGAATTGCTATTCTAATTCGATTGGAATCGAGTTTACAAAAAGTGGTTTTTGATTTCATGATCACTTCGGGTTTCTTCATTTTTAGCAATCGCTAATCTAATTCGATTGGAATCGAACCAATGAAAAGTGGGTTTTGATTTCATGATAACTTCTGGTTTTTTCGTTTAGGCTAATTGCTAGTCTAATTCGATTGGAATCGAGCCAATGAAAAGTGGCTTTTGATTTCATGATAACTTTAGGTGCTTTCTTTTTTGCGAATTGCTAGTTTAATTCGATTGGAATCGAGCCATGGGAAAGTGGTTTTTGATTTCTTGATAACTTTGGGTTTGTTCGTTTTTGGCGAATTTCTAGTCTAATTCAACTTGAATAGAGACTATGAAAAGTGGTTTTTGATTTCATAAAAACTTCCTGTTTGTTCATTTTTGGCGAATTGCTACTCGAATTCGTGTTTGTCCTTTTTTGATGAAATACTAGTCGAACTCGATTGGAATCGAGCCAAAGAAAAGTTGATTTTGATTTCATCATAACTTCGACTTTGTTCATTTTGGCGAATCGCTAGTCCGATTCGATTGGAATCGAGCCAATGAAAAGTGGCTTTTGATTTCAGGATAACTTCAGGTTCGTTCATTTTTGACGAATTACTAGTCTAATTCGAATGGAATTGAACCAATGAAAAATGGGTTTCGATTTCATGATAACTTCAGGTTTGTTCGTTTGACGAATTGCTAGTCTAATTCGATTGGAATCGAGCCAATGATAAGTGGTTTTTGATTTCACGATAACTTCGGGGTTGTTCATTTTTGGCGAATTGCCAGTCTAATTTGATTGGAATTGAGCCAAAGAAAAGTGGTTTTTGATTTGATGATGATTTCAGGTTTGTTCATTTTTGGCGAATTGCTAGTCTAATTCGATTGGAATCAAACCAATGAAAAGTTGGTTTTGATTTCGTGATAACTTCTAGTTTTTTCGTTTAGGATAATTGTTATTCTAATTCGATTGGAATCGAGCCAATGTAAAGTTGTTTTTGATTTCATGATAACTTCGAGTTTGTTCGTTATGGCGAATTGCTAGTTTAATTCGATTGGAATCGAGCCAATCAAAAGTGTTTTGTGATTTCAGGATAACTTCAGGTTTGTTCATTTTTGGCGAATTGCTACTCTAATTCTATTGGAATCGGGCAAATGAAAAATGGTTTTTGATTTCATGATAACTTCGGGTTTGTTCATTTTTGACGAATTGCTTGTCTAATTCAATTGGAATCCAGCCAACGAAAAGTGGTTTTTAATTTGATGATCACTTTGGGTTTTTTCGTTTTTGGCGAACTGCTAGTCTAATTCGATTTGAATCGAACCAATGAAAAGTGGATTTTGATTTAATGATAAGTTTGATTTTGTTTGTTTTTGGGGAATAGCTAGTCTAATTCAATTGGAATCGAGTCAACGAAAAGTGACTTTTGATTTCATGATAACTTCGGGTTTGTTCGTTTTTGGAGAATTGCTAGTCTAATTCGATTGAAATAGACCCAAATAAAAGTGGGTTTTGATTACATGCTAACTTCGGGTTTGTTCTTTTTTGACGAATTGTTAGACTAATTCGAATGGAATCGAGCCAATGAAAAGTGAGTTTCGATTTCATTATAACTTTGGGTTTATTCATTTTTGGTGAATTCCTAGTCTAATTCGATTGGAATCGATCCAATGAAAAGTGGTTGTTGATTTTATGATGATTTCGAGCTTGTTCATTTTTGGTGAATTGCTAGTCTAATTCGATTGGAATCGAGCCAATAAAAAGTGGTTTTTGATCGCATGATAACTATGGGTTTTTTAGTTTTTGGCGAATTGCCAGTCTAATTCGATTGGAATCAAGCCAATGAAAAGTGATTTTTGATTTCATGATAACTTCGGGTTTGTTCATTTTTGGCGAACTGCTAGTCTAATTCGATAGGAATAGACCGAGTTAAAAGTGGGTTTTGATTTCATTTTAACTTCAGGCTTGTTTTTTTTTTTACGAATCGCCAGTCTAATTCGATTGGAATCGAGCCAATGAAAAGTGAGTTTTGATTTCATTATAACTCCGGGTTTTTTCATTTTTTGCGAATTCCTCGTCTAATTCGATTGGAATCGATCCAATGAAAAGTGGTTTTTTATTTCATGATGACTTTGGGCTTTTTCGTCTTTGGCGAATTGCTAGTCTAATTCGATTGGAATCGAACCAATGAAAAGTGGTTTTTGATTTCATGATAACTATGAGTTTGTAGCCTAATTCGATTGGAATCGAGCCAATGATAAATGGTTTTTGATTTCATTATGACTATGGGTTTGTTAGTTTTTGGCGAATTGCCAGTCTAATTCGATTGGAATCGAGCCAATGAAAAGTGGTTTTGGATTTCGTGATAACTTTGGGCTTGTTATTTTTTAGCGAGTTGCTAGTCTAATTCGATTGGAATCGAGCCAATGAAAAGTGGTTTATGATTTCATGATGACTTCAGGTTTGTTCGTTTTTAGCGGATTGCTAGTCTAATTAGATTTGAATCGAGCCAATGAAAAGTGTTTTTTGATTTCACGATCAGTTTGGGTTTGTTTGTTTTTGGCGAATAGCTAGTCTAATTAGATTGGAATCGAGCAAATGAAAAGTGGTTTTTGATTTCATCATAACTTCCTGTTTGTTTGTTTTTGGCGATTTGCTAGTCTAATTCGATTGGAATCGAGCCAATGAAAAGTGATTTTTGATTTCATGATAACTTCGGGTTTGTTCGATTTTGGCGAATTGCTAGTCTAATTCGATAGGAATCGAGCCAATGTAAAGCAACTTTTGATTTCATGATAACTTTGGGTTTGTTCATTTTTGACGAATTACTAGTCTAATTCGATTGGAAATCGATCCAATGAAAAGTGGTTTTTGATTTCATGATGACTTTGGGTTTGTTTAATTTTGGTGAATTGCTAGTCTAATTCGATTGGAATCGAACCAATGAAAAGTGGTTTTTGATTTCATGATAACTATATGTTTGTTAGTTTTTGACGAATTGCTAGTGCAATTCGATTCGAATTGAGCCAATGACAAGTGGCTTTTTATTTCATGATAACTTCGGGCTTGTTATTTTTTAGCGAGTTGCTAGTCTAATTTGATTGGAATCGAGCCAATGAAAAGTGGTTTTTGATTTCATGGTGGCTTCCGGTTTGTTCAGTTTTGGGGAATTGGTAGTCTAATTAGATTAGAATATAGCCAATGAAAAGTGGTTTTTGATTTCACGATCAGTTTGGGTTTGTTTGTTTTTGGAGAATAGCTAGTCTAATTAGATTGGAATCGAGCAAATGAAAAGTGGCTTTTGATTTCATGATAACTTCCTGTTTCTTTGTTTTTGGCGAATTGCTAGTCTAATTCGATTGGAATCGAGCTAATGAAAAGTGGCTTTTGATTTCATGATAACTTCGGGCTTGTTTGTTTTTGGAGAATTGCTAGTCTAAATCGATTAGAATCAAGCCAATGAAAAGTGGCTTTTGATTTCATGATAACTTTGGGTTTGTTCGTTTTTGGCGAATTGCTAGTGTAATTCGATTGGAATAGACCGAATTAAAAGTGTGTTTTGATTTCATGATGACTTCAGGCTTTTTTTTGACGAATTGCCAGTCTAATTCGATTGGAATCGAGCTAATGAAAAGTGAGTTTTGATTTCATTATAACTCCGGGTTTTTTCATTTTTTGCGAATTCCTCGTCTAATTCGATTGGAATCGATCCAATGAAAAGTGGTTTTTTATTTCATGATGACTTTGGGCTTTTTCGTCTTTGGCGAATTGCTAGTCTAATTCGATTGGAATCGAGCCAATGAAAAATGGTTTTTGATTTCATTATGACTATGGGTTTGTTAGTTTTTGGCGAATTGCCAGTCTAATTCGATTGGAATCGAGCTAGTCAAAAGTGATTTTTGATTTCATGATAACTTTGGATTTGTTCATTTTTGGCGACTTGGTAGTCTAAGTCGACAGGAATCGAGCCAATGTAAACCATCTTTTGATTTCTTGATAATTTCGAGCTTGTTCATTTTTTACGAATTACTAGTCTAATTTGATTGGAATCGATCCAATGAACAGTGGTTTTTGATTTCATGATGACTTCGGGCTTGTTCATTTTTTTGTGAATTGCTAGTCTAATTCGATTGGAATCGAACCAATGAAAAGTGGTTTTTGATTTCATGATAACTATGAGTTTGTCGCCTAATTCGATTGGAATCGAGCCAATGAAAAGTGGTTTTGGATTTCGTGATAACTTTGGGCTTGTTATTTTTTAGCGAGTTGCTAGTCTAATTCGATTGGAATCGAGCCAATGAAAAGTGGTTTATGATTTCATGATGACTTCAGGTTTGTTCGTTTTTGGCGGATTGCTAGTCTAATTAGATTTGAATCGAGCCAATGAAAAGTGTTTTTTGATTTCACGATCAGTTTGGGTTTGTTTGTTTTTGACGAATAGCTAGTCTAATTAGATTGGAATCGATCAAATGAAAAGTGGTTTTTGATTTCATCATAACTTCCTGTTTGTTTGTTTTTGGCGATTTGCTAGTCTAATTCGATTGGAATCGAGCCAATGAAAAGTGATTTTTGATTTCATGATAACTTCGGGTTTGTTCGATTTTGGCGAATTGCTAGTCTAATTCGATAGGAATCGAGCCAATGTAAAGCAACTTTTGATTTCATGATAACTTTGGGTTTGTTCATTTTTGACGAATTACTAGTCTAATTCGATTGGAAATCGATCCAATGAAAAGTGGTTTTTGATTTCATGATGACTTTGGGTTTGTTTAATTTTGGTGAATTGCTAGTCTAATTCGATTGGAATCGAACCAATGAAAAGTGGTTTTTGATTTCATGATAACTATATGTTTGTTAGTTTTTGACGAATTGCTAGTACAATTCGATTCGAATTGAGCCAATGACAAGTGGCTTTTTATTTCATGATAACTTCGGGCTTGTTATTTTTTAGTGAGTTGCTAGTCTAATTTGATTGGAATCGAGCCAATGAAAAGTGGTTTTTGATTTCATGGTGGCTTCCGGTTTGTTCAGTTTTGGGGAATTGGTAGTCTATTTAGATTAGAATATAGCCAATGAAAAGTGGTTTTTGATTTCATGGTGGCTTCCGGTTTGTTCAGTTTTGGGGAATTGGTAGTCTATTTAGATTAGAATATAGCCAATGAAAAGTGGTTTTTGATTTCATGGTGGCTTCCGGTTTGTTCAGTTTTGGGGAATTGGTAGTCTATTTAGATTAGAATATAGCCAATGAAAAGTGGTTTTTGATTTCATGGTGGCTTCCGGTTTGTTCAGTTTTGGGGAATTGGTAGTCTATTTAGATTAGAATATAGCCAATGAAAAGTGGTTTTTGATTTCATGGTGGCTTCCGGTTTGTTCAGTTTTGGGGAATTGGTAGTCTATTTAGATTAGAATATAGCCAATGAAAAGTGGTTTTTGATTTCATGGTGGCTTCCGGTTTGTTCAGTTTTGGGGAATTGGTAGTCTATTTAGATTAGAATATAGCCAATGAAAAGTGGTTTTTGATTTCATGGTGGCTTCCGGTTTGTTCAGTTTTGGGGAATTGGTAGTCTATTTAGATTAGAATATAGCCAATGAAAAGTGGTTTTTGATTTCATGGTGGCTTCCGGTTTGTTCAGTTTTGGGGAATTGGTAGTCTATTTAGATTAGAATATAGCCAATGAAAAGTGGTTTTTGATTTCATGGTGGCTTCCGGTTTGTTCAGTTTTGGGGAATTGGTAGTCTATTTAGATTAGAATATAGCCAATGAAAAGTGGTTTTTGATTTCATGGTGGCTTCCGGTTTGTTCAGTTTTGGGGAATTGGTAGTCTATTTAGATTAGAATATAGCCAATGAAAAGTGGTTTTTGATTTCATGGTGGCTTCCGGTTTGTTCAGTTTTGGGGAATTGGTAGTCTATTTAGATTAGAATATAGCCAATGAAAAGTGGTTTTTGATTTCATGGTGGCTTCCGGTTTGTTCAGTTTTGGGGAATTGGTAGTCTATTTAGATTAGAATATAGCCAATGAAAAGTGGTTTTTGATTTCATGGTGGCTTCCGGTTTGTTCAGTTTTGGGGAATTGGTAGTCTATTTAGATTAGAATATAGCCAATGAAAAGTGGTTTTTGATTTCATGGTGGCTTCCGGTTTGTTCAGTTTTGGGGAATTGGTAGTCTATTTAGATTAGAATATAGCCAATGAAAAGTGGTTTTTGATTTCATGGTGGCTTCCGGTTTGTTCAGTTTTGGGGAATTGGTAGTCTATTTAGATTAGAATATAGCCAATGAAAAGTGGTTTTTGATTTCATGGTGGCTTCCGGTTTGTTCAGTTTTGGGGAATTGGTAGTCTATTTAGATTAGAATATAGCCAATGAAAAGTGGTTTTTGATTTCATGGTGGCTTCCGGTTTGTTCAGTTTTGGGGAATTGGTAGTCTATTTAGATTAGAATATAGCCAATGAAAAGTGGTTTTTGATTTCATGGTGGCTTCCGGTTTGTTCAGTTTTGGGGAATTGGTAGTCTATTTAGATTAGAATATAGCCAATGAAAAGTGGTTTTTGATTTCATGGTGGCTTCCGGTTTGTTCAGTTTTGGGGAATTGGTAGTCTATTTAGATTAGAATATAGCCAATGAAAAGTGGTTTTTGATTTCATGGTGGCTTCCGGTTTGTTCAGTTTTGGGGAATTGGTAGTCTATTTAGATTAGAATATAGCCAATGAAAAGTGGTTTTTGATTTCATGGTGGCTTCCGGTTTGTTCAGTTTTGGGGAATTGGTAGTCTATTTAGATTAGAATATAGCCAATGAAAAGTGGTTTTTGATTTCATGGTGGCTTCCGGTTTGTTCAGTTTTGGGGAATTGGTAGTCTATTTAGATTAGAATATAGCCAATGAAAAGTGGTTTTTGATTTCATGGTGGCTTCCGGTTTGTTCAGTTTTGGGGAATTGGTAGTCTATTTAGATTAGAATATAGCCAATGAAAAGTGGTTTTTGATTTCATGGTGGCTTCCGGTTTGTTCAGTTTTGGGGAATTGGTAGTCTATTTAGATTAGAATATAGCCAATGAAAAGTGGTTTTTGATTTCATGGTGGCTTCCGGTTTGTTCAGTTTTGGGGAATTGGTAGTCTATTTAGATTAGAATATAGCCAATGAAAAGTGGTTTTTGATTTCATGGTGGCTTCCGGTTTGTTCAGTTTTGGGGAATTGGTAGTCTATTTAGATTAGAATATAGCCAATGAAAAGTGGTTTTTGATTTCATGGTGGCTTCCGGTTTGTTCAGTTTTGGGGAATTGGTAGTCTATTTAGATTAGAATATAGCCAATGAAAAGTGGTTTTTGATTTCATGGTGGCTTCCGGTTTGTTCAGTTTTGGGGAATTGGTAGTCTATTTAGATTAGAATATAGCCAATGAAAAGTGGTTTTTGATTTCATGGTGGCTTCCGGTTTGTTCAGTTTTGGGGAATTGGTAGTCTATTTAGATTAGAATATAGCCAATGAAAAGTGGTTTTTGATTTCATGGTGGCTTCCGGTTTGTTCAGTTTTGGGGAATTGGTAGTCTATTTAGATTAGAATATAGCCAATGAAAAGTGGTTTTTGATTTCATGGTGGCTTCCGGTTTGTTCAGTTTTGGGGAATTGGTAGTCTATTTAGATTAGAATATAGCCAATGAAAAGTGGTTTTTGATTTCATGATAACTTCGGCTTTGTTCGTTTTTGGCGAATTGCTAGTCTAATTCGATTGGAATCGAGCTTGTCAAAAGTGATTTTTGATTTCATGATAACTTTGGGTTTGTTCATTTTTGGCGACTTGGTAGTCTAAGTCGACAGGAATCGAGCCATTGTAAAGCAGCTTTTGATTTCTTGATAACTTCGAGCTTGTTCATTTTTTACGAATTACTAGTCTAATTTGATTGGAATCGATCCAATGAAAAGGGGGTTTTGGTTTCTTGATTACTTCTGGTTTTTTCGTTTAGGCGAATTGTTATTCTAATTCGATTGGAGTCGAGCCAATGTAAAGTTGTTGTTGATTTCATGATAACTTCGAGTTTGTTCGTTATGGTGAATTGCTAGTTTAATTCGATTGGAATCGAGCCAATGAAAAGTGGTCTATGAGTTCATGATGACTTCGAGTTTGTTCGTTTTTGGCGAATTGCTAGTCTAATTAGATTAGAATCGAGCCAATGGAAAGTGGTTTTTGATTTCATGATGACTTCGGGCTTGTTCATTTTTTGCGAATTGCTAGTCTAATTCGATTGAAATCGAGCCAATGAAAAGGGGTTTTTGATTTCATGATCACTTCCAGTTTCTTCATTTTTGGTTAATCGCTAATCTAATTCGATTGGAATCGATCCAATGAAAAGTGGGTTTTGGTTTCTTGATTACTTCTGGTTTTTTCGTTTAGGCGAATTGTTATTCTAATTCGATTGGAGTCGAGCCAATGTAAAGTTGTTGTTGATTTCATGATAACTTCGAGTTTGTTCGTTATGGCGAATTGCTAGTTTAATTCGATTGGAATCGAGCCAATCAAAAGTGTTTTGTGATTTCACGATAACTTCAGGTTTGTTCATTTTTGGCGAATTGCTACTCTAATTCTAATGGAATCGAGCAAATGAAAAATGGTTTTTGATTTCATGATAACTTCGGGTTTGTTCGTTTTTAACGAATTGCTAGTCTAATTCAATTGGAATCCAGCCAACGAAAAGTGGTTTTTAATTTGATGATCACTTCGGGTTTTTTCATTTTTGGCGAACTGTTAGTCTAATTCGATTTGAATCGAACCAGTGAAAAGTGGATTTTGATTTCATGACAACTTTGATTTTGTTTGTTTTTGGCGAATAGCTAGTCTAATTCAATTGGAATCGAGCCAATGAAAAGTGGCTTTTGATTTCATGATAACTTCGGGTTTGTTCGTTTTTGGAGAATTGCTAGTCTATTTCGATTGAAATAGACCCAAATAAAAGTGGGTTTTGATTACATGCTAACTTCGGGTTTGTTCTTTTTTGACGAATTGCTAGACTAATTCGATTGGAATCGAGCCAATGAAAAGTGAGCTTTGATTTCATTATAACTTTGGGTTTATTCATTTTTGGTGAATTCCTAGTCTAATTCGATTGGAATCGATCCAATGAAAAGTGGTTTTTGATTTCATGATGACTTTGAGCTTGTTCGTTTTTTGCGAATTGCTAGTCTAATTCGATCGGAATCGAGCCAATAATAATTGGTTTTTGATCGCATGATAACTATGGGTTTTTTAGTTTTTGGCGAATTGCCAGTCTAATTCGATTGGAATCGAGCCAATGAAAAGTGATTTTTGATTTCATGATAACCAGGAGTTTGTTAGTTTTTGGCAAATTGCTAGTCTAATTCGTTTGGAATCGAGCCAATGAAAAGTGGTTTTGGATTTCGTGATAACTTTGGGCTTGTTATTTTTTAGCGAGTTGCTAGTCTAATTCAATTGGAATCGAGCCAATGAAAAGTGGTTTATGATTTCATGATGACTTCGGGCTTGTTCGTTTTTGGTGAATTGCTAGTCTAATTAGATTAGAATCAAGCCAATGGAAAGTGGTTTTTGATTTTATGATAACTTTGGGTTTGTTCGTTTTGGCGAATTTCTAGTCTAATTCAATTGGAATAGAGCCTATGAAAAGTGGTTTTTGATTTCATAAAAACTTCCTGTTTGTTCATTTTTGGCGAATTGCTAGTCTAATTCGGGTTTGTCCTTTTTTGATGAATTGCTAGTCGAACTCGATTGGATTCGAGCTAAAGAAAAGTCAGTTTTGATTTCATGATAACTTCTGGTTTGTTCGTTTTGCGAATCGCTAGTCTGATTCGATTGAAATTGAGCCAATGAAAAGTGGCTTTTGATTTCATGATAACTTCGGGTTTGTTCGTTTTTGGCAGTGTAATTCGGTTGGAATCAAGTCAATGAAATGTGGTTTGTGATTTCATGATAACTTTAGGTTCGTTCGTTTTTGGCGAATTACTCGTCTAATTCGAATGGAATCGAACCAATGAAAAATGGGTTTCGATTTCACGATAACTTCGGGTTTGTTCGTTTCGACGAATTGCTGGTCTAATTCGATTGGAATCGAGCCAATGATAAGTGGTTTTTGATTTCATGATAACTTTAGGCTAGTTCGTTTTTTGCGAATTGCTAGTCTAATTCGATTGGAATCGAGCCAAAGAAAAGTGCTTTTTGATTTGATGATGACTTCAAGTTTGTTCATTTTTGGCGAATTGCTAGTCTAATTCAATTGGAATCAAACCAATGAAAAGTTGGTTTTCATTTCATGATAACTTCTGGTTTTTTAGTTTTGGCGAATTGTTATTCTAATTCGATTGGAATCGAGCCAATGTAAAGTTATTTTTGATCATGATAACTTCGAGTTTGTTCGTTACGGCGAATTGCTAGTTTAATTCGATTGGAATCGAGCCAATCAAAAGTGTTTTGTGATTTCATGATAACTTCAGGTTCGTTCATTTTTGGCGAATTGCTACTCTAATTCTATTGGAATCGAGCCAATGAAAAATGGTTTTTGATTTCATGATAACTTCGGCTTTGTTCGTTTTTGGCGAATTGCTAATTTAATTCAATTGGAATCCAGGCAACGAAAAGTGGTTTTTAATTTAATGATAACTTCGGGTTTTTTCATTTTTGGCGAACTGCTAGTCTAATTCGATTGGAATCAAACCAATGAAAAGTGGTTTTTGATTTCATGATAACTTTGGTTTTGTTTGTTTTTGGCGAATAGCTAGTCTAATTCAATTGGAATCGAGCCAATGAAAAGTGGCTTTTGATTTCATGATAACTTCGGGTTTGTTTGTTTTTGGAGAATTGCTAGTCGAATTCGATTAGAATCAAGCCAATGAAAATTGGGCTTTGATTTCATGATAGCTTCGGGTTTGTTCATTTTTGGCGAATTGCTATCTAATTCAATTGGAATCGACCCAATGAAAATTGGGTTTTGAAGTAACTTCGGTTTGTTCTTTTTTGGCGAGTTGCTAGTTCAATTCGATTAGAATCGAGCCAACGAAAAGTGGCCTTTGATTTCATGATAACTTCGGGTTTGTTAGTTTTTGGCAAACTGCTAGTCTAATTCTATTGGAATCGAGCCAATGAAAAGTGGTTTTTGATTTCATGGTAACTTCAGGTTCCTTCGATTTCGACGAATTGCTAGTCTAATTCGATTGGAATCGAGCCAATGAAAAGTGGGTTTTGATTTCATGATAACTTCTGGCTTGTTTGTTTTTAACGAATAGCTAGTCTAATTCGATTGGAATTGAGCCAATGAAAAGTGGCTTTTGAGTTCTTGATAACTTCGGGTTTGTTTGTTTTTGGCGAATAGCTAGTCTAATTCAATTGGAATCGAGCCAATGAAAAGTGGCTTTTGATTTCATGATAACTTCGGGTTTGTTTGTTTTTGGAGAATTGCTAGTCTAATTCGATTAGAATCAAGGGAATGAAAATTGGGCTTTGATTTCATGATAGCTTCGGGTTTGTTCATTTTTGGCGAATTGCTATCTAATTCAATTGGAATCGACCCAATGAAAATTGGGTTTTGAAGTAACTTCGGTTTGTTCTTTTTTGGCGTGTTGCTAGTCCAATTCGATTAGAATCGAGCCAACGAAAAGTGGCCTTTGATTTCATGATAACTTCGGGTTTGTTAGTTTTTGGCGAACTGCTAGTCTAATTCTATTGGAATCGAGCCAATGAAAAGTGATTTTTGATTTCATGGTAACTTCAGGTTTCTTCGATTTCGGCGAATTGCTAGTCTAATTCGATTGGAATCGAGCCAATGAAAAGTGGGTTTTGATTTCATGATAACTTCTGGCTTGTTTGTTTTTAACGAATAGCTAGTCTAATTCGATTGGAATTGAGCCAATGAAAAGTGGCTTTTGATTTCATGATAACTTCGAGTTTGTTTATTTTTGGCGAATTGCTAGTCTAATTCGATTGGAATAGACCGAATCAAAAGTGGGTTTTGATTTCATGATAGCTTCAGGCTTGCTTTTTTTTTACGAATCGCTAGTCTAATTCGATTGGAATCGAGCCAATGAAAATTGCGTTTTGATTTCATTATAACTTCGGGTTTTTTCATTTTTGGCGAATTCCTCGTCTAATTCGATTGGAATCGATCCAATGAAACGTGGTTTTTTATTTCATGATAACTTCGGGCTTTTTCATCTTTAGCGAATTGCTAGTCTAATTCGATTGGAATCGAGCCAATGAAAAATGGTTTTTGATTTCATTATAACTATGGGTTTGTTAGTTTTTGGCGAATTGCCAGTGTAATTGGATTGGAATCGAGCTAGTGAAAAGTAATTTTTGATTTCATGATGACTTTGGGTTTGTTCATTTTTGGCGACTTGGTAGTCTAAGTCGATGGGAATCGAGCCAATGTAAAGCTGCTTTTTTGACGAATTGCTAGTCTAATTCGATTAGACTCAAGCCAATGAAAAGTGGTTTTTGATTTCATGATCAGTTCAGGCTTTTTCGTCTTTAGCGAATTGCTAGTCTAATCCGATTGGAATCGAGCCAATGAAAAATGGTTTTTGATTTCATTATAACTATGGGTTTGTTAGTTTTTGGCGAATTGCCAGTCTAATTCGATTGGAATCGAGCTTGTCAAAAGTGATTTTTGATTTCATGATAACTTTGGGTTTGTTCATTTTTGGCGACTTGGTAGTCTAAGTCGACGGGAATCGAGCCAATGTAAAGCAGCTTTTGATTTCTTGATAACATCGAGCTTGTTCATTTTTTACGAATTACTAGTCTAATTTGATTGGAATCGATACAATGAAAAGTGGTTCTTGATTTCATGATGACTTCGGGCTTGTTCATTTTTTGCGAATTGCTAGTCTAATTCGATTGGAATCGAGCCAATGAAAACTTGTTTTTGATTTCATGATAACTATGAGTTTGTTAGTTTTTGGTAAATTGCTAGCCTAATTCGATTGGAATCGAGCCAATGAAAAGTGGTTTTGGATTTCGTGATAACTTTGGGCTTGTTATTTTTGAGCGAGTTGCTAGTCTAATTCAATTGGAATCGAGCCAATGAAAAGTGGTTTATGATTTCATGATGACTTCGGGTTTGTTAGTTTTTGGCGAATTGCTAGTCTAATTAGATTAGAATCGAGCCAATGGAAAGTGGTTTTTGATTTCATGATCAATTCGGGTATGTTTGTTTTTGACGAATAGCTAATCTAATTCGATTGGAATCGAGCCTACAAAAGGGGTTTTTGATTTCATGATCACTTCGAGTTTCTTCATTTTTGGCGAATCGCTAATCTAATTCGATTGGAATCGAACAAATGAAAAGTGGGTTTTGATTTCATGATAACTTCTGGTTTTTTCGTTTAGGCGAATTGCTAGTCTAATTCGACTGAAATCGAGCCAATGAAAAGTGGCTTTTGATTTCATGATAACTTCAGGTGTGTTCTTTTTTGCGTATTGCTAGTTTAATTCAATTGGAATCGAGCCATGGAAAAGTGGTTTTTGATTTTATGATAACTTTGGATTTATTCGTTTTGGCGAATTTCTAGTCTAATTCCATTGGAATAGAGCCTATGAAAAGTGGTTTTTGATTTCATAAAAACTTCCTGTTTGTTCATTTTTGGCGAATTGCTAGTCTAATTCGGGTTTGTCCGTTTTTGATGAATTGCTCGTCGAACTCGATTGGATTCGAGCCAAAGTAAAGTCGGTTTTGATTTCATGATAACTTCTGGTTTGTTCATTTTGCGAATCGCTAGTCTGATTCGACTGGAATTGAGCCAATGAAAAGTGGCTTTTGATTTCATGATAACTTCGAGTTTGTTCATTTTTGGCAGTGTAATTCGATTGGAATCAAGTCAATGAAAAGTGGTTTGTGATTTCATGATAACTTTAGGTTCGTTCGTTTTTGACGAATTACTAGTCTAATTCGAATGGAATCGAACCAATGAAAAATGGGTTTCGATTTCACGATAACTTCGGTTTGTTCGTTTCGACGAATTGTTAGTCTAATTCGATTGGAATCGAGCCAATGATAAGTTGTTTTTGATTTCATGATAACTTTAGGCTAGTTCGTTTTTTGCGAATTGCTAGTCTGATTCGATTGGAATCGAGCCAAAGAAAAGTGGTTTTTGATTTGATGATGACTTCAAGTTTGTTCATTTTTGGCGAATTGCTAGTCTAATTCGATTAGAATCAAACCAATGAAAAGTTGGTTTTCATTTCATGATAACTTCTGGTTTTTTAGTTTTGGAGAATTGTTATTCTAATTCGATTGGAATCGAGCCAATGTAAAGTTATTTTTGATCATGATAACTTCGAGTTTGTTCGTTACGGCGAATTGCTAGTTTAATTTGATTGGAATCGAGCCAATCAAAAGTGTTTTGTGATTTCATGATAACTTCAGGTTTGTTCATTTTTGGCGAATTGCTACTCTAATTCTATTGGAATCGAGCCAATGAAAAGTGGTTTTTGATTTCATGATAACTTCGGCTTTGTTCGTTTTTGGCGAATTGCTAGTTTAATTCAATTGGAATCCAGGCAACGAAAAGTGGTTTTTAATTTAATGATAACTTCGGGTTTTTTCATTTTTGGCGAACTGCTAGTCTAATTCGATTGGAATCAAACCAATGAAAAGTGGTTTTTGATTTCATGATAACTTTGGTTTTGTTTGTTTTTGGCGAATAGCTTGTCTAATTCAATTGGAATCGAGCCAATGAAAAGTGGCTTTTGATTTCATGATAACTTCGGGTTTGTTTGTTTTTGGAGAATTGCTAGTCTAATTCGATTAGAATCAAGCCAATGAAAATTGGGCTTTGATTTCATGATAGATTCGGGTTTGTTCATTTTTGGCGAATTGCTATCTAATTCAATTGGAATCGACCTAATGAAAATTGGGTTTTGAAGTAACTTCGGTTTGTTCTTTTTTGGCGTGTTGCTAGTCCAATTACATTAGAATCGAGGCAACGAAAAGTGGCCTTTGATTTCATGATAACTTCGGGTTTGTTAGTTTTTGGCGAACTGCTAGTCTAATTCTATTGGAATCGAGCCAATGAAAAGTGGTTTTTGATTTCATGGTAACTTCAGGTTTCTTCGATTTCGGCGAATTGCTAGTCTAATTTGATTGGAATCGAGCCAATGAAAAGTGGTTTTTGATTTCATGGTGGCTTCCGGTTTGTTCAGTTTTGGGGAATTGCTAGTCTATTTAGATTAGAATCGAGCCAATGAAAAGTGGTTTTTGATTTCACGATCAGTTTGGGTTTGTTTGTTTTTGGCGAATAGCTAGCCTAATTAGATTGGAATCGAGCAAATGAAAAGTGGATTTGATTTCATGATAACTTCCTGTTTGTTTGTTTTTGGCGAATTGCTAGTCTAATTCGATTGGAATAGATCGAATTAAAAGTGTGTTTTGATTTCATGATGACTTCAGGCTTGTTTTTTTTTAACGAATTGCCAGTCTAATTCGATTGGAATCGAGCCAATGAAAAGTGAGTTTTGATTTCATTATAACTCCGGGTTTTTTTCATTTTTCGCGAATTCCTCGTCTAATTCGATTGGAATCGATCCAATGAAAAGTGATTTTTTATTTCATGATGACTTCGGGCTTTTTCGTCTTTAGCGAATTGCTAGTCTAATTCGATTGGAATCGAGCCAATGAAAAATTGTTTTTGATTTCATTATGACTATGGGTTTGTTAGTTTTTGGCGAATTGCCAGTCTAATTCGATTGGAATCGAGCTAGTCAAAAGTGATTTTTGATTTCATGATAACTTTGGATTTGTTCATTTTTGGCGACTTGGTAGTCTAAGTCGACAGGAATCGAGCCAATGTAAACCAGCTTTTGATTTCTTGATAACTTCGAGCTTGTTCATTTTTTACGAATTACTAATCTAATTTGATTGGAATCGATCCAATGAAAAGTGGTTTTTGATTTCATGATGACTTCGGGCTTGTTCATTTTTTGCGAATTGCTAGTCTAATTCGATTGGAATAGAGCCAATGAAAAGTGGTTTTTGATTTCATGATAACTATGAGTTTGTTAGTTTTTGGCAAATTGCTAGCCTAATTCAATTGGAATCGAGCCAATGAAAAGTGGTTTTGGATTTCGTGATAACTTTGGGCTTGTCATATTTTAGCGAGTTGCTAGTCTAATTCGATTGGAATCGAGCCATTGAAAAGTGGTTTATAATTTCATGATGACTTCGTGTTTGTTCGTTTTTGGCGAATTGCTAGTCTAATTAGATTAGCATCGAGCCAATGGAAAGTGGTTTTTGATTTCATGATCAATTCGGGTATGTTTGTTTTTGACGAATAGCTAATCTAATTCGATTGGAATCGAGCCCACGAAAGGGGGTTTTTGATTTCATATCACTTAGAGTTTCTTCATTTTTGGCGAATCGCTAATCTAATTCGATTGGAATCGAACCAATGAAAAGCGGGTTTTGATTTCATGATAACTTCTAGTTTTTTCGTTTAGGCGAATTGTTATTCTAATTCGATTGAAATCGAGCCAATGTAAAGTTGTTTTTGATTTCATGATAACTTCGAGTTTGTTCGTTATGGCGAATTGCTAGTTTAATTCGATTGGAATCGAGCCAATCAAAAGTGTTTTGTGATTTCACGATAACTTCAGGTTTGTTCATTTTTGGCGGACTGCTAGTCTAATTCGATTTGAATCGAACCAATGAAAAGTGGATTTTGATTTCATGATAACTTTGATTTTGTTTGTTTTTGGCGAATAGCTAGTCTAATTCAATTGGAATCGAGCCAATGAAAAGTGGCTTTTGATTTCATGATAACTTCGGGTTTGTTCGTTTTTGGAGAATCGCTAGTCTAATTTGATTGAAATAGACCCAAATAAAAGTGGGTTTTGTTTACATGCTAACTTCTGGTTTGTTCTTTTTTGACGAATAGCTAGACTAATTCAATTGGAATCGAGCCAATGAAAAGTGAGTTTTGTTTTCATTATAACTTTGGGTTTATTCATTTTTGGTGAATTCCTAGTCTAATTGGATTGGAATCGATCCAATGAAAAGTGGTTTTTGATTTCATGATGACTTCGAGCTTGTTCGTTTTTGGCGGATTGCTAGTCTAATTCGATTGGAATCGAGCCAATAAAAAGTGGTTTTTGGTCGCATGATAACTATGGGTTTTTTAGTTTTTGGCGAATTGCCAGTCTAATTTGATTGGAATCAAGCCAATGAAAAGTGATTTTTGATTTCATGATAACTTCGGGTTTGTTCGTTTTTGGCGAATTGCTAGTCTAATTCGATAGGAATCGAGCCAATGTAAAGCAACTTTTGATTTCATGATAACTTCGGGTTTGTTCGTTTTTGGAGAATTGCTAGTCTAATTCGATTGAAATAGACCCAAATAAAAGTGGGTTTTGATTACATGCTAACTTCGGGTTTGTTCTTTTTTGACGAATTGCTAGACTAATTCGATTGGAATCGAACCAATGAAAAGTGGTTTTTGATTTCATGATAACTATATGTTTGTTAGTTTTTGACGAATTGCTAGTCCAATTCGATTGGAATCGAGCTAATGACAAGTGGCTTTTGATTTCATGATAACTTCGGGCTTGTTATTTTTTAGCGAGTTGCTAGTCTAATTTGATTGGAATCGAGCCAACGAAAAGTGGTTTTTGATTTCATGGTGACTTCGGGTTTGTTCAGTTTTGGGGAATTGCTAGTCTATTTAGATTAGAATCGAGCCAATGAAAAGTGGTTTTTGATTTCACGATCAGTTTGGGTTTGTTTATTTTTGGCGAATAACTAGTCTAATTAGATTGGAATCGAGCAAATGAAAAGTGGTTTTTGATTTCATGATAACTTCCTGTTTGTTTGTTTTTGGCGAATTGCTAGTCTAATTCGATTGGAATCGAGCCAATGAAAAGTGGCTTTTGATTTCATGATAACTTCGGGTTTGTTCGTTTTTGACGAATTGCTAGTCTAATTCGATTGGGATAGACCGAATTAAAAGTCGGTTTTGATTTCATGATAACTTCAGGCTTGTTTTTTTTTTACGAATTGCCAGTCTAATTCGATTGGCATCGAGCCAATGAAAAGTGAGTTTTGATTTCATTATAACTTCGGGTTTTTTCATTTTTCGCGAATTCCTCGTCTAATTCGATTGGAATCGATCCAATGAAAAGTGGTTTTTATTTCATGATGACATCGGGCCTTTTCGTCTTTAGCGAATTGCTAGTCTAATTCGATTGGAATCGAGCCAATGAAAAATGGTTTTTGATTTCATTATGACTATGGGTTTGTTAGTTTTTGGCGAATTGCCAGTCTAATTCGATTGGAATCGAGTTAGTCAAAAGTGATTTTTGATTTCATGATAACTTTGGGTTTGTTCATTTTTGCCGACTTGGTAGTCTAAGTTGACAGGAATCGAGCCAATGTAAACCAGCTTTTGATTTCTTGATAATTTCGAGCTTGATAATTTTTTAAGAATTATTAGTCTAATTTGATTGGAATCGATCCAATGAAAAGTGGTTTTTGATTTCATGATGACTTCTGGCTTGTTCATTTTTTGCGAATTGCTAGTCTAATTCGATTGGAATCGAGCCAATGAAAAGTGGTTTTTGATTTCATGATAACTTCGGGTTTGTTCGTTTTTGGCGAATTGCTAGTCTAATTCGATTGGAATAGACCGAATTAAAAGTGGGTTTTGATTTCATGATAACTTCAGGCTTGTTTTTTTTTTACGAATCGCCAGTCTAATTCGATTGGAATCAAGCCAATGAAAAGTGAGTTTTGATTTCATTATAACTTCGGATTTTTTCATTTTTGGCGAATTCCTCGTCTAATTCGATTGGAATCGATCCAATGAAAAGTGATTTTTTATTTCATGATCAATTCGGGTATGTTTGTTTTTGACGAATAGCTAATCTAATTCGATTGGAATCGAGCCTACAAAAGGGGTTTTTGATTTCATGATCACTTCCGGTTTCTTCATTTTTGGTGAATCGCTAATCTAATTCGATTGGAATCGATCCAATGAAAAGTGGGTTTTGATTTCATGATAACTTCTGGTTTTTTCGTTTAGGCGAATTGCCAGTCTAATTCGAATGGAATCGAGCCAATGAAAATTGGCTTTTGATTTCATGATAACTTCAGGTGTGTTCTTTTTTGCGAATTGCTAGTTTAATTCAATTAGAATCGAGCCATGGAAAAGTGGTTTTTGATTTCATGATAACTTTAGGTTTGTTCGTTTGGCTAATTTCTAGTCTAATTCAATTGGAATAGAGCCTATGAAAAGTGGTTTCTGATTTCATAAAAACTTCCTGTTTGTTCATTTTTGGCGAATTGCTAGTCTAATTCGGGTTTGTTCTTTTTTGATGAATTGCTAGTCGAACTCGATTGGATTCGAGCCAAAGAAAAGTCGATTTTGATTTCATGATAACTTCGAGTTTGTTCGTTTTGGCGAATCGCTAGTCTGATTCGATTGAAATTGAGCCAACGAAAAGTGGCTTTTGATTTCATTATAACTTCGGGTTTGTTCGTTTTTGGCAGTGTAATTCGATTGGAATCAAGTCAATGAAAAGTGGTTTGTGATTTCATGATAACTTCAGGTTCGTTCGTTTTTGGCGAATTACTAGTCTAATTCGAATGGAATCGAACCAATGAAAAATGGGTTTCGATTTCATGATAACTTTGGGTTTGTTCGTTTCGACGAATTGCTAGTCTAATTCGATTGGAATCGAGCCAATGATAAGTGGTTTTTGATTTCATGATAACTTTAGGCTAGTTCTTTTTTGCGAATTGCTAGTCTAATTCGATTGGAATCGAGCCAAAGAAAAGTGGTTTTTGATTTGATGATGACTTCAAGTTTGTTCATTTTTGGCGAATTGCTAGTCTAATTCGATTGGAATCAAACCAATGAAAAGTTGGTTTTCATTTCATGATAACTTCTGGTTTTTTAGTTTTGGCGGATTGTTATTCTAATTCGATTGGAATCGAGCCAATGTAAAGTTATTTTTGATCATGATAACTTCGAGTTTGTTCGTTACGGCGAATTGCTAGTTTAATTCGATTGGAATCGAGCCAATCAAAAGTGTTTTCTGATTTCATGATAACTTCAGGTTTGTTCATTTTTGGCGAATTGCTACTCTAATTCTATTGGAATCGAGCCAATGAAAAGTGATTTTTGATTTCATGATAACTTCGGCTTTGTTCGTTTTTGGCGAATTGCTAGTTTAATTCAATTGGAATCCAAGCAACGAAAAGTGGTTTTTAATTTAATGATAACTTCGGGTTTTTTCATTTTTGGCGAACTGCTAGTCTAATTCGATTGGAATCGAGCCAATGAAAAGTGGGTTTTGATTTCATGATAACTTCTGGCTTGTTTGTTTTTAACGAATAGCTAGTCTAATCCGATTGGATTCGAGTCAATGAAAAGTGGCCTTTGATTTCATGATAACTTCGGGTTTGTTCGTTTTTGGCGAATTGCTAGTCTAATTCGATTGGAATTGACTGAATTAAAAGTGGGTTTTGATTTCATGATAACCTCAGGCTTTTTTTTTTACGAATCGCCAGTCTAATTCGATTGGAATCGAGACAATGAAAAGTGAGTTTTGATTTCATTATAACTTCGGGTTTTTTCATTTTTGCGAATTCCTCGTCTAATTCGATTGGAATCGATCCAATGAAAAGTGATTTTTTATTTCATGATGACTTCGGGCTTTTTCGTCTTTAGCGAATTGCTAGTCTAATTCGATTGGAATTGACTGAATTAAAAGTGGGTTTTGATTTCATGATAACCTCAGGCTTTTTTTTTTACGAATCGCCAGTCTAATTCGATTGGAATCGAGCTAGTCAAAAGTGATTTTTGATTTCATGATAACTTTGGGTTTGTTCATTTTTGGCGACTTCGTAGTCTAAGTCGACATGAATTGAGCCAATGTAAAGCAGCTTTTGATTTCTTGATAACTTCGAGCTTGTTCATTTTTTACGAATTACTAGTCTAATTTGATTGGAATCGATCCAATGAAAAGTGGTTTTTGATTTTAGGATGACTTCGGGCTTGTTCATTTTTTGCGAATTGCTAGTCTAATTCGACTGGAATCGAGCCAATGAAAAGTGGTTTTTGATTTCATGATAACTATGTGTTTGTTAGTTTTTGGCAAATTGCTAGCCTAATTCGATTGGAATCGAGCCAATGAAAAGTGGTTTTGGATTTCGTGATAACTTTGGGCTTGTTATTTTTTAGCGAGTTGCTAGTCTAATTCGATTGGAATCGAGCCAATGAAAAGTGGTCTATGATTTCATGATGGCTTCGGGTTTGTTCGTTTTTGGCGAATTGCTAGTCTAATTAGATTAGAATCGAGCCAATGGAAAGTGGTTTTCGATTTCATGATCAATTCGGGTATGTTTGTTTTTGACGAATAGCTAATCTAATTCGATTGGAATTGAGCCTACAAAAGGGGTTTTTGATTTCATGATCACTTCCAGTTTCTTCATTTTTGGCGAATCGCTAATCTAATTCGATTGGAATCGATCCAATGAAAAGTGGGTTTTGATTTCATGATAACTTCTGGTTTTTTCGTTTAGGCGAATTGTTATTCTAATTCGATTGGAATCGAGCCAATGTAAAGTTGTTTTTGATTTCATGATAACTTCGAGTTTGTTCATTATGGCGAATTGCTAGTTCAATTCGATTGGAATCGAGCCAATCAAAAGTGTTTTGTGATTTCAAGATAACTTCAGGTTTGTTCATTTTTGGCGAATTGCTACTCTAATTCTATTGGAATCGAGCAAATAAAAAATGGTTTTTGATTTCATGATAACTTTGGGTTTGTTCGTTTTTGACGAATTGCTAGTCTAATTCAATTGGAATCCAGCAAACGAAAAGTGGTTTTTAATTTGATGATCACTTCGGTTTCTTTGTTTTTGGCGAACTGTTAGTCTAATTCGATTTGAATCGAAGCAACGAAAACTGGATTTTGATTTCATGATAACTTTGATTTTGTTTGTTTTTGGCGAATAGCTAGTCTAATTCAATTGGAATCGAGCCAATGAAAAGTGGCTTTTAATTTCATGATAACTTTGGGTTTGTTCGTTTTTGGAGAATTGCTAGTCTAATTCGATTGAAATAGACCCAAATAAAAGTGGGTTTTGATTACATGCTAAC
>NW_019237361.1:73494-84186 GCF_002742605.1 Olea europaea var. sylvestris | reverse complement strand
TTTTGGCGAATTGCTATCTAATTCAATTGGAATCGACCCAATGAAAATTGGGTTTTGAAGTAACTTCGGTTTGTTCTTTTTTGACGAGTTGCTAGTCCATTTCGATTAGAATCGAGCCAATGAAAAGTGGCCTTTGATTTCATGATAACTTCGGGTTTGTTAGTTTTTGGCGAACTGCTAGTCGAATTCTATTGGAATCGAGCCAATGAAAAGTGGTTTTTGATTTCTTGGTAACTTCAGGTTTCTTCGATTTCGGCGAATTGCTAGTCTAATTAGATTGGAATCGAGCCAATGAAAAGTGGGTTTTGATTTCATGATAACTTCTGGCTTGTTTGTTTTTAACGAATAGCTAGTCTAATTCGATTGGAATTGAGCCAATGAAAAGTGGTTTTTGATTTCATGATAAATTCGGGTTTGTTCATTTTTGGCGAATTGCTTGTCTAATTTGATTGGAATTGAACCAATGAAAAGGGGGTTTTGATTTCATGATAACTTCAGGTTTGTTCATTTTGGCGAATTGCTAGTCTAATTTGATAGGAATCGAGCTAAAGAAAAGTGGCTTTTCATTTTATGATAATTTCGAGTTTGTTCATTTTTGGCAAATTGGCAGTGTAATTCGATTGAAATCGAGCCAATGAAAAGTGGTTTTTGATTTCATGATAACTTTAGGTTTGTTCGTTTTTGGCGAATCGCTAATCTCATTCGATTGGAATCGAACCAATGAAAAGTGGGTTTTGATTTCATGATAACTTCTGGTTTTTTCGTCTTGGCGAATTCCTAGTCTAATTCGATTGGAATCGAGCCAATGAAAAGTGGCTTTTGATTTCATGATAACTTCGGGTGTGTTGGTTTTTTACGAATTGCTAGTGTAATTCGATTGGAATCAAGCCATGGAAAAGTGGTCTTTGATTTCATGATAACTTTGGGTTTGTTCGTTTTTGACGAATTGATAGTCTAATTCGATTGGAATCGAGCCTATGAAAAGGGGTTTTTGATTTCATGATAACTTCGGGTGTGTTGGTTTTTTACGAATTGCTAGTGTAATTCGATTGGAATCAAGCCATGGAAAAGTGGTCTTTGATTTCATGATAACTTTGGGTTTGTTCGTTTTTGACGAATTGATAGTCTAATTCGATTGGAATCGAGCCTATGAAAAGGGGTTTTTGATTTCATGATAACTTCGGGTGTGTTGGTTTTTTACGAATTGCTAGTGTAATTCGATTGGAATCAAGCCATGGAAAAGTGGTCTTTGATTTCATGATAACTTTGGGTTTGTTCGTTTTTGACGAATTGATAGTCTAATTCGATTGGAATCGAGCCTATGAAAAGGGGTTTTTGATTTCATGATAACTTCGGGTGTGTTGGTTTTTTACGAATTGCTAGTGTAATTCGATTGGAATCAAGCCATGGAAAAGTGGTCTTTGATTTCATGATAACTTTGGGTTTGTTCGTTTTTGACGAATTGATAGTCTAATTCGATTGGAATCGAGCCTATGAAAAGGGGTTTTTGATTTCATGATAACTTCGGGTGTGTTGGTTTTTTACGAATTGCTAGTGTAATTCGATTGGAATCAAGCCATGGAAAAGTGGTCTTTGATTTCATGATAACTTTGGGTTTGTTCGTTTTTGACGAATTGATAGTCTAATTCGATTGGAATCGAGCCTATGAAAAGGGGTTTTTGATTTCATGATAACTTCGGGTGTGTTGGTTTTTTACGAATTGCTAGTGTAATTCGATTGGAATCAAGCCATGGAAAAGTGGTCTTTGATTTCATGATAACTTTGGGTTTGTTCGTTTTTGACGAATTGATAGTCTAATTCGATTGGAATCGAGCCTATGAAAAGGGGTTTTTGATTTCATGATAACTTCGGGTGTGTTGGTTTTTTACGAATTGCTAGTGTAATTCGATTGGAATCAAGCCATGGAAAAGTGGTCTTTGATTTCATGATAACTTTGGGTTTGTTCGTTTTTGACGAATTGATAGTCTAATTCGATTGGAATCGAGCCTATGAAAAGGGGTTTTTGATTTCATGATAACTTCGGGTTTGTTCATTTTTGGCGAATTGCTACTTTAATTCGATTGGAATCGAGCCAATGAAAAGTGGCTTTTGATTTCATGATAACTTCGGGTTTGTTCGTTTTTAGCGAATTGGTAGTGTAATTCGATTGGGATCGAGCCAATGAAAAGTGGTTTGTGATTTGATGTTAACTTCAGGTTCGTTCATTTTTAGCGAACTGCTCGTCTAATTCGAATGGAATCAAACCAATGAAAAGTGGGTTTTGATTCACGATAACTTCGGGTTTGTTCGTTTCGATGAATTGCTAGTCTAATTCGATTGGAATCGAGCCAATGGTAAGTGGTTTTAGATTTCATGATAACTTCGGGCTTGTTTGTTTTTAGCGGATTGCTAGTCTAATTCGATTGGAATCGAGCCAAAGAAAAGTGGTTTTTGATTTGATGATGACTTCATGTTTGTTCGTGTTTGGCGAATTGCGTGTCTAATTCGATTGGAATCGAGCCAATGAAAAGTAGTTTTTGATTTCATGATAACTTCGAGTTTGGTTGTTTTTGGCTAATAGCTAGTCTAATTCGAATGGAATCGAGCCAATGAAAAGTGATTTTCGATTTCATGATAACTTCGAGTTGGTTTATTTTTGACGAATTGGTAGTCTAATTCGATTGGAATCGACCCAATGAAAAGGGGGTTTTGTTTTCCTGATAAGTTTGGGTTTGCTATTTTTTGGCGAATTCCTAGTCTAATTCGTTTGGAATCGAGCCAATGAAAAGTTGTTTTCGATTTCATGATAACTTCGGGTTTGTTAGTTTTTGGTGAATTGTTAGACTAATTCAATTGGAATCGAGTCATTGAAAAGCGGTTTGTGATTTCATGATAACTTCAGGTTTGTTCATTTTTGTCGAATTGCTAGTCTAATTCGATTGGAATCGAACCAACGAAAAGTGGGTTTTTATTTCGTGATAACTTCTGGTTTTTTTGTTTTGGCAAATTGTTAGTCTAATTCGATTGGAATCGAGCCAATGAAAAGTGTTTTGTGATTTCATGATAACTTTGGGTTTGTTCATTTTGGGCAAATTGCTATTCTAATTTTATTAGAATCGAGCAAATGCAAAGTGGTTTTTGATTACATGATAACTTCGGGTTTGTTCATTTTTGACGAATTGCTAGTCTAATTCAATTGGAATCGAGCCAACGAAAAGTGGTTTTTAATTTAATGATAACTTTGGATTTTTTCATTTTTGGCGAATTGCTAGTCTAGTTTGATTGGAATCGAACCAATGAAAAGTGATTTTTGATTTCATGATAACTTCGGGTTTGTTTGTTTTTGGCGAATAGCTAGTCTAATTCGATTGGAATTGAGCCAATGAAAAGTGGCTTTTGATTTCACGATAACTTCCGGTTTGTTCGTTTTTGGCGAATTGCTAGTCTAATTCGATTTGAATTGACCCAATTAAAAGTGGGTTTTGATTTCATGATAACTTCGGGTTTGTTCTTTTTTGATAAATTGCTAGTCTAATTCGATTGGAATCGACCTAATGAAAAGTGAGTTTTAATTTCATTATAACGTTGGGTTTGTTCGTTTTTGGCGAATTCCTAGTCTTATTCGATTGGAATCGATCCAACGAAAAGTGGTTTTTGTTTTCATAATGACTTCGGGCTTGTTCATTTTTGGCGAATTGCTAGTCTAATTCGATTGGAATTGAGCCAATGAAAAGTGGTTTTTGATTTCATGATAACCGTGGGGTTTTTTAGTTTTTCACAAATTGACAGTCTAATTCGATTAGAATCGAGCCAATGAAAAGTGGCTGTTGATTTCATGATAACTTCGGGTTTGTTCGTTTTTGGCGAATTGCTAGTCTAATTAGATAGGAATCGAGCCAATGTAAAGCAGCTTTTGATTTCATGATAACTTTGTGTTTGTTCATTTTTTACGATTACTAGTCTAATTCGATTGGAATCGATCAAATGAAAAGTGGTTTTTGATTTCGTGATGACTTTGGGCTGGTTCAATTTTGGTGAATTGCTAGTCTAATTCGATTGGAATCGAGCCAATGAAAAGTGGTTCTTGATTTCATGATAACTTTAGGCTTGTTATTTTTTAGCGAGTTGCTAGTCTAATTCGATTGGAATCGAGCCAACGAAAAGTGGTTTTTGATTTTATGATGACTTCGAGTTTGTTCATTTTTGGTGAATTGCTAGTCTAATTTGATTAGAATCGAGCCAATGAAAAGCGATTTTTGATTTCATGATCAGTTCGGGTTTGTTTACTTTTGGTGAATAGATAGTCTAAGTCGATTGGAATCGAGCCATTGAAAAGTGGTTTTTGATTTCATGATAACTTCTTGTTTGTTTTTTTTTTTTTGAATTACTAGTCTAATTCGATTGGAATCGAGCCAACGAAAAGTGGCTTTTGATTTCATGGTAACTTCAAGTTTGTTTGTTTTTGGAGAATTGCTAGTCTAATTCGATTAGATTCAAGCCAATGAAAAGGGGGCTTAGATTTCATGATAACTTCGGGTTTGTTCGTTCTTGGCGAATTGCTGTCTAATTCGATTGGAATCGACCCAATGAAAATTGGGGTTTGATTTCATGATAACTTCGGGTTTTCTCTTTTTTGGCGAATTGCTAGTCTAATTCATTTGGAATCGAGCTAATGAAAAGTGGTTTTTGATTTCATGGTAACTTCGAGTTTGTTAGTTTTTGGCGAATTGCTAGTCTAATTCGATTGGAATCGAGCCAATGGCAAGTGGTTTTTGATTTCATGATAACTTCGGGTTTGTTCTTTTTGGCGAACTACTGGTCTAATTTGATTAGAATCGACCCAATGAAAAGTGGGTTTTATTTCATGATAACTTCGGGTTTGCTCTTTTTTAGCGAATTGCTAGTCTAATTCGATTGGAATCGAGCCAATGAAAAGTAGCTTTTGATTTTATGATAACTTCGGGTTTGCTCGTTTTTGGTGAATTGCTAATCTAATTTTATTGGAATCGAGCCAATGAAAAGATGTTTTTCATTTCATGATAACTTTGGGCTTGTTCATTTTTAGCGAATTGCTAATCTAGTTCGATTGGAGTCGAGCGGACGAAAAGTGGTTTTTGATTTCGTGATGACTTCGGGTTTGTTCGTTTTTGGAGAATTCCTAGTCTAATTCGATTCGAATCGAGCGAATGGAATGTGATTTTTAATTTCATGATAACTTCGGGATTTTTCTTTTTTGCGAATAGCTAATCTAATTCGATTGAAATCGAGCCAATGGTTAGTGGTTTTTAATTTCATGATAACTTTGGGCTTGTTCGTTTTTGGAGAATTGCTAGTCTAATTCGATTGGAATCGAGACAACGAAAAGTGGTTTTTGATTTCATAATGACTTCGGGTTTGTTCGTTTTTTTACGAATTGCTAGTCTAATTCGATTGGAATCAAGCCATTGAATAGTTGTTTTTGATTTCATGATATCTTCGGGTTTGTTTGTTTTTGGCGAATAGCTAGTCTATTTCCATTGAATCGAGCCAATGAAAAGTGGTTTTTGATATCATGATAACTTCGGGTTTGTTCGTTTATGGCGAATTGCTAGTCTAATTCGATTGGAATCGATCCAATGAAAAGTGGGTTTTGATTTCATGATAACTTCGGGTTTTTTCTTTTTTTGGGAAATTGCTAGTCTAATTCTATTGGAATTGAGACAACAAAAAGTGATTTTTAATTTCATGATAACTTCGGGTTTGTTTGTTTTTGACGAATTGCTAGTCTATTTCGATTGAAATCGACCCAATGAAAGGAGGGTATTGATTTCCTGATAACTTCGGGTTTGCTCTTTTTTTGCGAATTGCTAGTCTAATTCGTTTGGAATCGTGCCAATGAATGGTGGTTTTTGATTTCATGATAACTTCGGGTTGGTTAGTTTTTGGCGAATTGCTAGTCTAATTCGATTGGAATCGAGACAATGGAAAGTTGTTTTTGATTTTATGATAACTTCGGGTAAGTTGTTTTTGGCGAACTGCTAGTCTAATTCTATTGGAATTGACCCAATGAAAGTGGGTTTTGATTTTATGATAACTTCGGGTTGCTCTTTTTTGCTAGTCTAATTCGATTGGAATCGAGTTAATGAAAAGTAGCTTTTGATTTCATGATAACTTCGGGTTTGTTCGTTTTTTATGAATTGTTAGTCTAATTCGATTGGAATCGAGCTAATGAAAAGTGGTTTTTGAATTCATGATAACATTGGGTTTGTTCATTTTTGACGAATTGCTAGTCTAATCCGATTGGAATCGAGACAACGAAAAGTGGTTTTTAATTTAATGATAAGTTGAGCTTTGTTCGTTTATGGCGGATAGCTAGTCCAATTCGATTGGAATTGTGCCAATGAAAAGTGGCTTTTAATTTCAAGATAATTTCGGGTTTGTTTGTTTTTGACGAATTGCTAGTCTAATTCGATTAGAATCAAGCCAATGGAAAGTGGGTTTTGATTTAAAGATAAATTCGAGTTTGTTCATTTTTGGCGAATTGATAGTCTAATTTGACTGGAATCGAACCAATGAAAAGTGGGTTTTGATTTCATGATAACTTCAGGTTTGTTCATTTTGGCGAATTGCTAGTCTAATTTGATAGGAATCGAGCTAACGAAAAGTGTCTTTTCATTTTATGATAAATCCGGGTTTGTTCATTTTTGGCGAATTGGCAGTGTAATTCGATTCGAATCGAGCCAATGGAAAGTGGTTTTTAATTTCATGATAACTTCAAGTTTGTTCATTTTTGGTGAATCGCTAGTCTAATTCGATTGGAATCGAACCAATGAAAAGTGGGTTTCGATTTCATGATAACTTTTGGTTTTTTCATTTTGGCAAATTCCTTATCTAATTCAATTGGAATCGAGCCAATGAAAATTGGCTTTTGATTTCATGATAACTTCGGGTGTGTTCATTTTTTACGAATTGCTAGTGTAATTCGATTGGAATCAAGCCATGGAAAAGTGGTTTTTGATTTCATGATAACTTTGGGTTTGTTCATTTTTGACGAATTGCTAGTCTAATTCGATTGGAATTGAGCCTATGAAAAGGGGTTTTTGATTTCATGATAACTTCGGGTTTGTTCATTTTTGGCGAATTGCTACTCTAATTCGATTGGAATCGATCCAATGAAAAGTGGTTTTTTATTTCATGATAACTTTGGGTTTGTTCTTTTTTGCGAATTGCTAGTCTAATTCGATTGCAATCGGCTAATGAATAGTAGTTTTTGATTTCATGATAACTTTGGGTCTATTCATTTTTGGGGAATTGCTAGTCTAATTTTATTAGAATCGAGCCAGTGAAAAGTGGTTTTTGATTTCTTGATTACTTCGGATTTGTTCATTTTTTATGGATTGCTAGTCTAATTTGATAGGAATCGAGTCAATGAAAAGTGGGTTTTGATTTTATGATAACTTCGGGTTTGTTCTTTTTTGGCGAATTGCTAGTCTAATTCGATTGCAATCGAGCCAAAGAAAAGTAGTTCTTGATTTCATGATAACTTCTAGCTTGTTCGTTTTCAGCGAATTGCTAGTCTAATTCGATTGGAATCGAGCCAAAGAAATGTTGTTTTTGATTTCATGATGACTTCTTGTTAGTTCGTTTTTGGCTAATCGCTTGTCTAATTCGATTAGAATCGAGCCAATGAAAAGTGGTTTTTGATTTCATGGTAATTTCGGGCCTTTTCATTTTTGCAAATCGCCAGTCTAATTTGGTCGGAATTTAGCCAATAAAAAGTGGTTTTTGATTTCATGATAACTTCGGACATGTTCATTTTTGACGAATTGCTAGTCTAATCCGATTCGAATCGATCCAATGAAAAGTGGTTTTTGATTTCATGATGATTTCGGGCTTGCTTATTTTTGGCGAATTGCTAGTCTAATTTGATTGGAATCGAGCCTATGAAAAGGGATTTTGGATTTCATGATAACTTTGGGTTTGTTCGTTTTTGGCGAATTGCTACTCTAGTTCGATTGGAATTGAGCCAGTGAAAAGTGATTTTTTATTTCATGATAACTTTGAGTTTGTTCATTTTTTTGCGAATTGCTAGTCTAATTCGATTGCAATCGAGCTAATGAATAGTGGTTCTTGATTTCATGATAACTTCGGGTCTGTTCATTTTTGGGGAATTGCTAGTCTAATTTTAATAGAATTGAGCCAGTGAAAAATGGTTTTTGATTTCTTGATTACTTCAGATTTGTTCATTTTTGACGAATTGCTAGTCTAATTTGATATGAATCGAGTCAATGAAAAGTGGGTTTTGATGTCATGATAACTTCGGGTTCATTCATTTTTGGCGAATTGCTAGTCCAACTCGATTGGAATCGAGCCAATGAAAAGTGATTTTTGATCTCATGATAACTATGGGTTTGTTAGATTTTGGCAAATTGCTATTCTAATTCGATTGGAATTGAGCCTTTGAAAAGTGGTTTTTGATTTCATGATAACTTCGGGTTTTTTCATTTTTGGCGTATCGCTATTCTAATTCGATCGGAATCGAACCAATGAAAAGTGGGTTTTGATCTCATGATAACTTCTTGTTTTTTCACTTTGGCGAATTGCTAGTCCAATTCGGTTGGAATCGAGCCAATGAAAAGTGGGTTTTGATTTCACGATAATTTCGGGTTTATTCGTTTTGGCGAATCACTAGTCTGAATCGATTGGAATTGAGCCAATGGAAAGTAGCTTTTGATTTCATGATAACTTCGTGTTTGTTCGTTTTTGGCGAATTGATAGTGTAATTCGATTGGAATCGAGCCAATGAAAAGTGGTTTGTGATTTGATGATAACCTCAGGCTCGTTTTTTTAGCGAACTGCTAGTCTAATTCGAACGGAATTGAACCGATGAAAAGTGGGTTTTGAGTTCACGATAATTTCGGGTTTGTTCATTTCGGCGAATTGCTAGTCTAATTCGATTGGAATCGAGCCAATTGTAAGTGGTTTTTAATTTCATGATAACTTCAGGCTTGTTCGTTTCTAGCAAATTGCGAGTCTAATTCGATCGAAATCGAGCCAAAGAAAAGTGATTTTTGATATGATGATGACTTCGTGTTTGTTCGTTTTTGGCAAATTGCTAGTCTAATTCAATTGGAGTCGAGCCAATGAAAAGTGGTTTTTCATTTCATGATAACTTCGAGTTTGTTTGTTTTTGGCTAATAGCTAGTCTAATTCTATTGGAATCGAGACAATGAAAGTGGTTTTTGATTTCGTGATAACTTCTAGTTTGTTCATTTTTGGAGATTTGCTAGTCTAATTCGAATGGAATTGACCCAATTAAAAGTGGGTTTTGATTTCATGATAACTTCTGGTTTGTTCTTTTTTTGGTGAATTGCTAGTCTAATTCAATTTGAATCGAGCCAATAAAAAGTGGTTTCTGATTTCATTATAACCTCAGGTTTGTTAATTCTTAGCGAGTTGCTATTCTAATTCGATTGGTATCGAGCCACTGAAAAGTGGTTTTTGATTTCATGATATCTTCGGGCTTGTTCATTTTTGACGAATCGCTAGTCTAATTCGATTGGAACCGAGCCAATGAAAAGTGGTTTTTAATTTCATGATAACTTCGGGCTTGTTCATTTTGGCTAATTGCTAGTCTATTTCGATTGGAAACGATCCAATGAAAAAGTGGTTTTTGATTTCATGATGACTTCGGATTTGTTCATTTTTTGCGAATTGCTAGTTTAATTCGATTTGAATCGAGCCAATGAAGAGTGGTTTTTCATTTCAAGACAACTTCGAGTTTGTTCATTTTTGGCGAATAGCTAGTCTAATTCCATTGGCATCGAGACAATGAAAAGTGGTTTTTGATTTCATGATAACTTCGGGTTCGTTCGTTTTTGGCGAATTGCCAGTCTAATTCGATTGGAATCGAGCCAATGAAAAGTTGTTTTTAATTTCATGATAACTATGGGTTTGTTAGATTTTGGCGAATTGCTATTCTAATTCGATTGGAGTCGAGCCTTTGAAAAGTGGTTTTTCATTTCATGATAACTTCGGGTTTGTTAGTTTTTGGCGTATCGCTATTCTAATTCGATTGGAATCGAACCAATGAAAAGTTGATTTTGATCTCATGATAACTTCTGGTTTTTTCGTTTTAGCGAAGTGCCAGTCCAATTCGATTGGAATCGAGCCAATGAAAAGTGGGTTTTAATTTCATGATAATTTCAGGTTTATTCGTTTTGGCGAGTCACTAGTCTGATTCAATTAGAATTGAGCCAATGAAAAGTAGCTTTCGATTTCATGATAACTTCGGGTTTGTTCGTTTTTGGTGAATTGGTAGTGTAATTCGATTGGAATCGAGCCAATGAAAAGTGGTTTGTGATTTGATGATAACTTCAGGTTCGTTCGTTTTTAGCGAACTGCTGGTCTAATTCGAATGGAATCAAACCAATGAAAAGTGGATTTTGATTTCACGATAGCTTCGGGTTTGTTCGTTTCGGCGAATTGCTAGTCTAATTCGATTGGAATCGAGCCAATGGTAAGTGGTTTTGGATTTCATGATAACTTCGGGCTTGTTCGTTTTTAGCAAATTGCGAGTCTAATTCGATTGGAATCGAGCCAAAGAAAAGTGATTTTTGATTTGATGATGACTTCGTGTTTGTTCATTTTTGGCGAATTGCTAGTCTAATTCGATTGGAATCGAGCCAATGAAAAGTGGTTTTTTATTTCATG
>NW_019237361.1:65395-72776 GCF_002742605.1 Olea europaea var. sylvestris | reverse complement strand
CCGAGCCAATGAAAAGTGGTTTTTGATTTCATGATAACTTCGGGCTTGTTCATTTTTTGCGAATTGCTAGTCTATTTCGATTGCAATCGAGCCGATGAAAAAGTGGTTTTTAATTTCATGATGACTTCGGGTTTGTTCATTTTTTGCGAATTGCTAGTATAATTCGATTGGAATCGAGCCAATGAAGAGTGGTTTTTGATTTCATGACAACTTCGGGTTTGTTCGTTTTTCGCGAATTGCTAGTCTAATTCAATTAGAATCGACCCAATGAAAAGTGGGTTTTGACTTCATGATAACTTCGGGCTTGCTCTTTTCTGGCGAATTGCTAGTCTAATTCGATCGGAATCGAGCCAATGAAAAGTGATTTGTGATTTCAACATAACTTCGGGTTTGTTCATTTTTGGCAAATTGCTAGTCTAATTCTATTGGAATCGAGCCAATTAAAAGTGGTTTTTGATTTCACGATAACTTTGGGTTTGTTCGTTTTTGATGAATTACTTGTCTAATTCGATTGGAATCGACCCAATGAAAAGTGGGTTTTGATTTCATGATAACTTCGGGTTTGTTCTTTTTTGGTGAATTGCTAGTCTAATTCGATTGCAATCGAGCCAAAGAAAAGTGGTTGTTGATTTCGTGATAACTTCTGGCTCGTTCGTTTTCAGCGAATTGCTTGTCCAATTCGATTGGAATCGAGCCAAAGAAATGTGGTTTTTGATTTCATGATGACTTCGTGTTAGTTCATTTTTGGCGAATTGCTAGTCTGATTCGATTAGAATCGAGCCAACACAAAGTTGTTTTTGATTTCATGGTAATTTCGGGCTTTTTCATTTTTGGCAAATCGCCAGTCTAATTCGGTTGGAATTGAGCCAATGAAAAGTGGTTTTTGATTTCATGACAACTTCGGGCATGTTCATTTTTGGCGAATTCCTAGTCTAATTCGATTTGAATCGATCCAATGAAAAGTGGTTTTTGATTTCATGATGACTTCGGGCTTGCTCATTTTTGGCGAATTGCTAGTCTAATTCGATTGGAATCGAGCCAATGAAAAGTGGGTTTTGATTTCATGATAATGTCGGGTTTGCTCTTTTTTGGCGAATTGCTAGTCTAATTTGATTGGAATCGGGCCGAAGAAAAGTGGTTTTGATTTCATGATGAGTTCGAGTTTGTTCGTTTCTTGCGAATTGCTAGTCTAATTCGATTGGAAATGAGCCATTGAAGAGTGGTGTTTGATTTCATGATAACTTCGGGCTTGTTCATTTTGGGCGAATAGCTAGTCTAATTCCATTGGAATCGAGCCAATGAAAAGTGGTTTTTGATTTCACGATAAGTTCGGGTTTGTTCGTTTTTGGAGATTTGCTAGTCTAATTCGAATGGAATCGACCCAATTAAAAGTGGGTTTTGATTTCATGATAACTTCTGGTTTGTTCTTTTTTTGGTGAATTGCTAGTCTAATTCGATTTCAATCGAGCCAATGAAAAGTGGTTTTTGATTTCATTATAACTTCAGGTTTTTTTAATTTTTAGCGAGTTGCTATCCTAATTCGATTGGTATCGAGCCACTGAAAAGTGGTTTTTGATTTCATGATATCTTCGGGCTTGTTCATTTTTTGCGAATCGCTAGTCTAATTCGATTGGATCCGAGCCGATGAAAAGTGATTTTTGATTTCATGATAACTTCGGGCTTGTTCATTTTTGGCGAATTGCTAGTCTATTTCGATTGGAATCGAGCCAATGAAAAAGTGGTTTTTGATTTCATGATGACTTCGTGTATGTTCATTTTTTGCGAATTGCCAGTCTAATTCGATTGGAATCGAGCCAATGAAGAGTGGTTTTTGATTTCGTGACAACTTCCGGTTTGTTCGTTTTTTGCGAATTGCTAGTCTAATTCAATTGGAATCGACCCAATCAAAAGTGGGTTTTGACTTCATGATAACTTCGGGCTTGCTCTTTTTTGGCGAATTGCTAGTCTAATTCGATCGGAATCGAGCCAATGAAAAGTGGTTTGTGATTTCGACATAACTTCGGGTTTGTTCATTTTTGGCAAATTGCTAGTCTAATTCTATTGGAATCGAGCCAATTAAAAGTGGATTTTGATTTCATGATAACTTTGGGTTTGTTCATTTTTGTTGAATTACTTGTCTAATTCGATTGGAATCGACCCAATCAAAAGTGGGTTTTGATTTCATGATAACTTCGGGTTTGTACTTTTTTGGCGAATTGCTAGTCTAATTCGATTGCAATCGAGCCAAAGAAAAGTGGTTGCTGATTTCATGATAACTTCTGGCTCGTTCGTTTTCAGCGAATTGCCTTTTTAATTCGATTGGAATCGAGCCAAAGAAATGTGGTTTTTGATTTCATGATGACTTCGTGTTAGTTCGTTTTTGGCAAATTGCTAGTCTAATTCGATTAGAATCGAGCCAATAAAAAGTGGTTTTTGATTTCATGGTAATTTCGGGCTTTTTCCTTTTTGGCAAATCGCTAGTCTAATTCAGTTGGAATTGAGCCAATGAAAAGTGGTTTTTGATTTCATGATAACTTCGGGCATGTTCATTTTTGGCGAATATTCTAGTCTAATTTGATTTGAATCGATCTAATGAAAAGTGGTTTTTGATTTCATGATGACTTCGGGCTTGCTCATTTTTGGCGAATTGCTAGTCTAATTCGATTGGAATCGAGCCAATGAAAAGTGGGTTTTGATTTCATGATAACTTCGGGTTTGCTCTTTTTTGGCGAATTGCTAGTCTAATTTGATTGGAATCGGGCCGAAGAAATGTGGTTTTTGATTTCATGATGAGTTCGAGTTTGTTTGTTTCTTGCGAATTGCTAGTCTAATTCGATTGGAACTGAGCCAATGAAGAGTGGTTTTTGATTTCATGATAACTTCGGGCTTGTTCATTTTGGGCGAATAGCTAGTCTAATTCTATCGGAATCGAGCCAATGAAAAGTGGTTTTTGATTTCACGATAAGTTCGGGTTTGTTCGTTTTTGGAGATTTGCTACTCTAATTCGAATGGAATCGACCCAATTAAAAGTGGGTTTTGATTTCATGATAACTTCTGGTTTGTTCTTTTTTGGTGAATTGCTAGTCTAATTCGATTTGAATTGAGCCAATGAAAAGTGGTTTTTGATTTCATTATAACTTCAGGTTTGTTAATTTTTAGCAAGTTGCTATCCTAATTCAATTGGTATCGAGCCACTGAAAAGTGGTTTTTGATTTCATGATATCTTTGGGCTTGTTCATTTTTTGCAAATCGCTAGTCTAATTCGATTGGAAATGAGCCAATGAAAAGTAGTTTTTGATTTCATGATAACTTCGGGCTTGTTCATTTTTTGCGAATTGCTAGTCTATTTTGATTGGAATCGAGCCAATGAAAAAGTGGTTTTTGATTTCATGATGACTTCGGGTTTGTTCATTTTTTCCGAATTGCTAGTCCAATTCAATTGGAATCGAGCCAATGAAGAGTGGTTTTTGATTTCATGACAAATTCGGGTTTGTTCGTTTTTCGCGAATTGTTAGTCTTATTCAATTGGAATCGACCCAATGAAAACTGGGTTTTGACTTCATGATAACTTTGGGCTTGTTCTTTTTTGGCTAATTGCTAGTCTAATTCGATTGGAATCGAGCCAATGAAAAGTGGTTTGTGATTTCAACATAACTTTGGGTTTGTTCATTTTTGGCAACTTGCTAGTCTAATTCTATTGTAATCGAGCCAATTAAAAGTGGTTTTTGATTCCACGATAACTTTGGGTTTGTTCGTTTTTGGTGAATTACTTGTCTAATTCGATTGGAATTGACCCAATCAAAAGTGGGTTTTGATTTCATGATAACTTCGGGCTTGTTCTTTTTTGGCGAATTGCTAGTCTAATTCGATTCCAATCGAGCCAAAGAAAAGTGGTTGTTGATTTCATGATAAGATCTAGCTCGTTCGTTTTCAGCGAATTGCTTGTCTAATTCGATTGGAATCGAGCCAAAGAAATGTGGTTTTTGATTTCATGATTACTTCTTGTTAGTTCGTTTTTAGAGAATTGCTAGTCTAATTTGATTAGAATCGAGCCAATAAAAAGTGGTTTTTGATTTCATGGTAATTTTGGGCTTTTTCATTTTTGGCGAATCGCCAGTCTAATTCGGCTGGAATTGAGCCAATGAAAAGTGATTTTTGATTTCATGATAACTTCGGGCATGTTCATTTTTGGCGAATTCCTAGTTTAATTCGATTTGAATCGATCCAATTTTGATTTCATGGTAATTTTGGGCTTTTTTATTTTTGGCGAATCGCCAGTCTAATTCGGTTGGAATTGAGCCAATGAAAAGTGGTTTTTGATTTCATGATAACTTCGGGCATGTTCATTTTTGGCGAATTCCTAGTCTAATTCGATTTGAATCGATCCAATGAAAAGTGGTTTTTGATTTCATGATAACTTCGGGCATGTTCATTTTTGGCGAATTCCTAGTCTAATTCGATTTGAATCGATCCAATGAAAAGTGGTTTTTGATTTCATGATGACTTCGAGCTTGCTCATTTTTGGCGAATTGCTAGTCTAATTTGATTGGAATCGAGCCAATGAAAAGTGGGTTTTGATTTCATGATAACTTCGGGTTTGCTCTTTTTTGGCGAATTGCTAGTCTAATTTGATTGGAATCGGGCTGAAGAAAAGTGGTTTTTGATTTCATGATGAGTTCGAGTTTGTTCATTTCTTGCGAATTGCAAGTCTAATTCGATTGGAACTGAGCCAATGAAGAGTCGTTTTTGATTTCACGATAACTTCGGGCTTGTTCGTTTTGCGCGAATAGCTAGTCTAATTCCATTGGAATCGAGCCAATGAAAAGTGGTTTTTGATTTCACGATAAGTTCGGGTTTGTTCGTTTTTGGAGATTTGCAAGTCTAATTCAAATGGAATCAACCCAATTAAAAGTGGGTTTTGATTTCTTGATAACTTCTGGTTTGTTCTTTTTTTGGTGAATTGCTAGTCTAATTCGATTTGAATCGAGCCAATGAAAAATGGTTTTTGATTTCATTATAACTTCAGGTTTGTTCATTTTTGGAGAATTGCTAGTCTTATTCAATTGGAATCGACCCAATGAAAAGTTGCTTTTGATTTATGATAACATTGGGTGTGTTCGTTTTTGGTGAATTTCTAGTGTAATTCGATTGGAATCGAGCCTTGGAAAAGTGGTTTTTGATTTCATGATGACTTCCGGTTTGTTCATTTTTGGCGAATTGCTAGTCTAATTGGATTAGAATCGAGCCAATGAAAAGTAGTTTTTGATTTCATGATCGCTTCGGGTTTGTTTGTTTTTGGTGAATAGCTAGTCTAATTCGATTGGAATCGAGCCAATGAAATGTGGTTTTTGATTTCATGGTAACTTCTTGTTTGTTCATTTTTGGCGAATTGCTAGACTAATTCGATTGGAATCGAGCCAATGAAAAGTGGCTTCTGATTTCATGATAACTTCCTGCTCGTTCAGTTTTGGCGAATTTCTAGTCTAATTCGATTGGAATCAACCGAATGAAAAGTGGGTTTTGCTTTAAAGTAACTTCGGTTTGTTTTTTTTTTTTGGCGAGTTGCTTGTCTAATTCGATTGGAATCGAGCCAATGAAAATTGGTTTTTGATTTCACGATAACTTCGGGTTTGTTAGTTTTTGGCGAACTGCTAGTCTAACTCGATTGGAATCGAGCCAACGAAAAGTTGATTTTCATTTCATGATAACTATGGGCTTGTTCATTTTTGGCAAATTGCTAGTCAAATTCGATTGGAATCGAGCCAACGAAAAGTGGTTTTTGATTTCACGATGACTTCGGGTTTGTTCGTTTTTGACGAATTACTAGTCTAATTCAATTCGAATCTAGCCAATGAAAAGTAGTTTTTGATTTCATTATAACTTCGGGATTGTTTGTTTTTGTCGAATAGCTAGTCTAATTCGATTGGAATCGAGACAATGAAAAGTTGTTTTTCATTTCATGATAACTTTGGGCTTGTTCGTTTTTGGCAAATTGGTAGTCTAATTCGATTGAAATCGAGACAACGAAAAGTGGTTTTTGATTTCATTATGACTTTGGGTTTGTTCATTTTTAGCAAATTGCTAGTTTAATTCGATTCGAATCGAGCCAATGAAAAGTGATTTTTGATTTCATGATAACTTCGAGATTGTTCTTTTTTGTCGAATAGCTAGTCTAATTCGATTGGAATCGAGCCAATTAAAAGTGCTTTTTGATTTCATGATAACTTCGAGTTTGTTAGTTTTTGGCGAACTGCTAATCTAATTCGATTGGAATTGAGCCAGTGAAAAGGGATTTTTCATTTCATGATAACTTCGTGCTTGTTCATTTTTGCTGAATTGCTAGTCTAATTCGATTGGAATCGACCCAATGAAAAGTGGGTTTTGATTTCATGAACTTTGGCTTTGTTCTTTTTTGGCGAATTACTAGTCTGATTCGATTGGTATGGATCGAAAGAAAACTGGTTTTTGATTTCATGATAACTTTGGGCTTGTTCATTTTTAGCGAATTGGTAGTCTATTTCTATTGCAACCGAGCCAAAGAAAAGTGGTTTTGGATTTCATGATTAGTTCGGGTTTGTCTATTTTTGGCGAATAGCTAGTCTAATTCGATTGGAATCGAGCCAATGAAAAGTGATTTTTGATTGCATGATAACTTCACGTTTGTTCGTTTTTGGTGAATTGCTAATCTAACTCGATTGGAATCGAGCCAATGAAAAGTGGCTTTTGCTTTTGGAGAATTACTAGTCTAATTCGATTAGAATCAAGACAAAGAAAACTGGGCTTTAATTTCATGATAACTTCGGGTTTGTTCGTTTTTGACGAATTTCTAGTCTAATTCGATTGGAATCGAGCCAATGAAAAGTGGTATTTGATTTCATGATAACTTTTGGCTTGTTAGTTTTTGGCAAACTGCTAGTCCAATTCGATTGGAATCGAGCAAATGAAAAGTGGTTTTTCATTTCATGATAACGTTGGGGTTGTTCATTTTTGCCGAGTTGCTAGTCTAATTCGATTGGAATCGAGCCAATGTAAAGTGGTTTTTGATTTTATGATGACTTCGGGTTTGTTCCTTTTTGGCGAATTACTAATCTATTTCGATTCGAATCGAACCAATGAAAAGTTGTTTTTGATTTCATGATAACTTCAGGATTGTTTGTTTTTGGCTAATAGCTAGTCTAAGTCGATTGGAATCGAGCCAATGGAAGTACTTTTTGATTTCACGATAACTTCGGGTTTGTTAGTTTTTGGCGAATTGCTAGTCTAATTCGATTGGAATCGAGGCAATGAAAAGTGGCTTTTAATTTCATGATAACTTTGGGCTTGTTCATTTTTGGCGAATTGCTAGTCTAACTCGATTGGAATCGAGCCAACGAAAAGTGGG
>NW_019237361.1:53254-64576 GCF_002742605.1 Olea europaea var. sylvestris | reverse complement strand
ATTCGATTGGAATCGAGCCAATTGAAAGTTCTTTTTGATTTCATGATAACTCCGGGTTTGTTCTTTTTGGCGAACTGCTGGTCAAATTCGATTGGAATCAACCGAATGAAAAGTGGGTTTTTATTTCATGATAACTTCGGGTTTTTTTTTTATTGAATTGCTAGTCTAATTTGATTGGAATCGAGCCAAACTTCGGATTTGTTCATTTTTGGCAACTTGTTAGTCTAATTCTATTGGAATCGAGCCAATGTAAAGTGGTTTTTCATTTCATGATAACTTTGGGCTTGTTCATTTTTGGCGAATTGCTAGTCAAATTCGGTTGGAATCGAGCAGATGAAAAGTGGTTTTTGATTTCATGATGACTTCGGTTTGTTCGGTTTTGGCGAATTCCTAGTCTAATTCGAATCGAACCAGTGAAAAGTGGTTTTTAATTTCATGATAACTTCAAGATTGTTTGTTTTTGGCTAATAGCTAGTCTAAGTCGATTGGAATGGAGCCAATGAAAAGTGATTTTTGATTTCAAGATAACTTCAGGTTTGTTAGTTTTTGGCGAACCACTAGTCTAATTCGATTGGAATCGAGGCAATGGAAAGTGGTTTGTAATTTCATGATAACTTTGGGCTTGTTCATTTTTGGCGAATTGCTAGTCTAACTCGATTGGAATCGAGCCAACGAAAAGTGGGTTTTGATGTCATGATGACTTGGGTTTGTTCATTTTTTTGCGAATTGCTAGTCTAATTCGATTGGAATCGAGCCAATGAAGAGCGGCTTTTGATTTCATGATAATTTCGGGTTTGTTCATTTTTGGTGAATAGCTAGTCTAATTCCATTGGAATCGACCCAATGAAAAGTGGGTTTTGATTTCATGATAACTTCGGGTTTGTTCTTTTTTGGTGAATTGCTAGTCTAATTCAGTTGGAATCGACCGAAAGAAAAGTGGTTTTTGATTTCATGATAACTTCGGGCGTGTTCTTTTTTGGCGAATTGCTAGTCTAATTCTATTGCAATCTAGCCAATTAAAAGTGGTTTTTGATTTCACGATAACTTCGGGCGTGTTCATTTTTGACGAATTGCTAGTCTAATTCAATTGGCATCGAGCCAATTAAAAGTGGTTTTTGATTGTACGATAACTTCGAGATTGTTCATTTTTTGCGAATAGCTAGTCTAATTCAATTGGCATCGAGCCAATTAAAAGTGCTTCTTGATTTCATGATAACTTCAGGTTTGTTCATTTTTGGTGAACTACTAGTCTAATTCGATTGGAATCGAACCAATGATAAGTGGTTTTTAATTTAATGATAACTTTGGGCTTGTACATTTTTGGCAAATTGCTAGTCGAATTCGATTGGAATCGAGCCAAAGAAAAGTGGTTTTTAATTTCATGATGACTTCAGGTTTGTTTATTTTTTGCGAATTGCTAGTCTAATTCGATTGGAATGGAGCCAATGAATTGATTTCATGATAACATCGATATTGTTCATTTTTGGGGAATAGCTAGTCTAATTCCGTTGGAGTCAAGCCATTGAAAAGTGGTTTCTGATATCATGATAACTTCGGGGTTGTTCGTTTTTAGCGAATTGCTAGTTTAATTCGATTGGAATCGACCCAATGACAAGTGGGTTTTGATTTCATGATAACTTTGGGTTTGTTGTTATTTTGGCGAATTGCTAGTCTAATTCAATCGGAATCGAGCTAATGTAAAGCAGCTTTTGATTTCATGATAACTTCGAGTTTGTTTATTTTTGACGAATTACTAGTCTAATTTGATTGGAATCGATCCAACGAAAAGTTGTTTTTGATTTCATGATGACTTCGGGCTTGTTCATTTTTTACGAATTGCTAGTCTAATTCGATCGGAATCGAGCTAATGAAAAGTGGTTTTTGATTTCATGATAACTATGAGTTTGTTAGTTTCTGGCGAATTGCTAGTCTAACTCGATTGGAATTGAGCCAATGAAAAGTTGTTTTGGATTTCATGATAACTTTGGGCTTGTTATTTTTTAACGAGTTCCTAGTCTAATTCGATTGGAATCGAGCCAAAGAAAAGTGGTTTTTGATTTCGTGATGCCTTCAGGTTTATTCTTTTTGGCGAATTGCTAGTCTAATTCAATTAGAATCGAGCCAATGAAAAGTGGTTTTTGATTTCATGATAACTTCGGGTTTGTTCGTATTAGTCGAATTGCTAGTCTAATTCGATTGGAATCAAGCCAATGAAAAGTGATTTTTGATTTCATGATAACTTCGGGTTTGATTGTTTTTTGCGAATAGCTAGTCTAATTCAATTGGAATCGAGCCAATGAAAAGTGGCTTTTGATTTCATGATAACATTGAGTTTGTTCGTTTTTGGCTAATTGCTTGTCTAATTCGAATGGATTAGACCCAATTAAAAGTGGGTTTTGATTTCATGATAACTTTGAGTTTGTTCTATTTTGACGAATTGCTAGTCTAATTCGATTGGAATCAAGCCAACGAAAAGTGAGTTTTGATTTCATTATAACTTTGGGTTTGTTCGTTTTTGGCGAATTCCTAGTCTAATTCGATTGTAATCGATCCAATAAAAAGTGGTTTTTTATTTCATGATGACTTTCGGCTTGTTCATCTTTGGCGAATTGCTCGTCTAATTCGATTGGAATCGAGCCAATGGAAAGTGGTTTTTGATTTCATTATAACTATTGGTTTGTTAGTTTTTGGCGAATTGTCAGTCTAATTCGATTGGAATCGAGCCAGTGAAAAGTGATTTTTGATTTCCTGATAACTTCGGGTTTGTTTGTTTTTGGCGAATTGCTAGTCTAATTCGACAGGAATCGAGCCAATGTAAAGCAGCTTTTGATTCCTTGATAACTTCGAGTTTGGTCATTTTTGACGAATTACTAGTCTAATTTGATTGGAATCGATCCAATGAAAAGTGGTTTTTGATTTCATTATGACTTCGGGCTTGTTCATTTTTTTGCGAATTGCTACTCTAATTCGATTGGAATCGAGCCAATGAAAAGTGGTTTTTGATTTCATGATAACTATGAGCTCGTTAGTTTTTGGCGAATTACTAGTCTAATTCGATTGGAATCGACCGAAAGAAAAGTGGATTTTGATTTCATGATAACTTTGGGCGTGTTCGTTTTTGACGAATTACTAGTCTAATTCTATTGCAATCGAGCCAATTAAAAGTGGTTTTTGATTTCACGATAACTTCGGGATTGTTCATTTTTTGTGAATAGCTAGTCTAATTCGATTGGAATCCAGCCAATGAAAAGTGCTTTTCGATTTCATGATAACTTCAGGTTTGTTAGTTTTTGGCGAACTGCTAGTCTAATTCGATTGAATTCGAGCCAATGATAAGTGGTTTTTAATTTCATGATAACTTTGGGCTCGTTCATTTTTGGAGAATTGCTAGTCTAATTCGATTGGAATCGAGCAAAAGAAAAGTGGTTTTTGATTTCATGATGACTTCGGGTTTGTTCATTTTTTTGCGAATTGCTAGTCTTATTCGATTGGAATCAAGCCAATGAATAGTAGTTTTTGATTTCATGATAACTTTGGGCTTGTTCATTTTTGGCGAATAGCTAGTCTAATTCCGTTGGACTCAAGCCAATGAAAAGTGGTTTTTGATATAATGATAACTTCGGGGTTGTTCCTTCTCGACGAGTTGCTAGTTTAATTCGATTGGAATCGACCCAATGAAAAGTGGTTTTTAATTTCATGATAACTTTGGGTTTGTTAGTTTTTGACGAATTGCTAGTCTGATTCGATTGGAATCGAGCCAATGGAAAGTGGTTTTTGATTTCATGATAACTTCGGGTTTGTCCTTTTTGGCGAACTGCTAGTCTAATTCTATTGGAATCAACCCAATGAAAAGTGGGTTTTGATTTCATGATAACTTCGGGTTCGCTATTTTTTGGTGAATTGCTAGTCTAATTCGATTGGAATCGAGCCAATGAAAAGTGGCTTTTGATTTCATGTTAACTTCGGGTTTGTTCATTTTTGGAAAATTGCTAGTCTAATTCGATTGGAATCGAGCCAATGAAAAGTGGTTTTTGATTTCATGATAACTTTAGGTTTGTTCTTTTTGACGAATTGCTAGTCTCATTCGATTGGAATCGAGACAATGAAAAGTGGTTTTTAATTTAATGATAACTTGGGGTTTGTTCGTTCTTGGCGGATAGCTAATCTAATTCGATTGGAATTGAGCCAATGAAAACTGGCTTTTAATTTCATGATAACTTCGGGTTTGTTTGTTTTCGACGAATTGCTAGTCTAATTCCACTAGAATCAAGCCAATAAATAGTGGGTTTTGATTTCATGAGAACTTCGGGTTTGTTCGTTTTTGGCGAATTGCTAGTCTAATTCGATTGGAATCAAACCAATGAATAGTGGGTTTTGATTTAACATAACTTCGGTTTGTTCTTTTTTGTCGAGTAGCTAGTCTAATTCGATTGGAATCGAGCCAATGAAAAGGGGTATTTGATTTCACGATACATTCGGGCTTGTTAGTTTTTGGCAAACTCCTAGTCTAATTCGATTGGAATCGAGCAAATGAAAAGTGATTTTTCATTTCATGATAACTTTGGGCTTGATCATTTTTGCCGAATTGCTTGTCTAATTTGGTTGGAATCGAGCCAACGTAAAGTGGTTTTTGATTTTATGATGACTTCGGGTTTGTTCGTTTTTGGCGAATTGCTAGTCTAATTCGATTCGAATCTAGCTAATGAAAAGCTGTTTTTGATTTCATGATAACTTCAGGATTGTTTGTTTTTGGCGAATAGCTAGTCTAAGTCGATTGGAATCGACCCAATGAAAAACGGGTTTTGATTTCATGATAGCTTCGGGTTTCTTCTTTTTTTAGGAAATTGCTAGTCTAGTTCAATTGGAATCGAGCCAATGAAACGTGATTTTTGATTTCATGATAACTTCGGGTTTGTTCATTTTTGACAAATTGCCACTTTAATTTGATTGGATCGACCCAATGAAAAGAGGGTTTTGATTTCCTGATAACTTCGGGTTTACTCTTTTTTGGCGAATTGCTAGTCTAATTCGTTTGGAATCGAGCCAATGAAAGTTGGTTTTTGATTTCATGATAACTTTGGGTTTGTTAGTTTTTGGCGAATTGCTAGTCTAACTCGATTGGAATCGAGCCAATGGAAAGTGATTTTTGATTTCATGATAACTTCGAGCTTTTTCTTTTTGGCGAACTGCTTGTCTAATTCCATTAGAATCGACCCAATGAAAAGTGGGTTTTGATTTCATGATAACTTTAGGTTCGCTCTTTTTTGGTGAATTGCTAGTCTAATTCGATTGGAATCGAGCCAATGAAAAGTGGCTTTTGATTTCATGATAACTTCCAGTTTGTTCATTTTTGGAAAATTGCTAGTCTAATTCGATTGGAATCGAGCCAATGAAAACTGCTTTTTGATTTCATGCTAACTTTCGGTTTGTTCATTTTTGACGAATTGCTAGTCTCATTCGATTGGAATCGAAACAATGAAAAGTGGTTTTTGATTTAATGATAACTTGGGGTTTGTTCGTTTTTGGCGGATAGCTAGTCTAATTCGATTGGAATTGAGCCAATGAAAACTAGCTTTTAATTTCATGATAACTTCGGGTTTGTTTGTTTTCGACGAATTGCTAGTCTAATTCGACTAGAATCAAGCCAATAAATAGTGGGTTTTGATTTCATGATAACTTCGGGTTTGTTCGTTTTTGGCAAATTGCTAGTCTAATTTGATTGGAATCGAACCAATGAATAGTGGGTTTTGATTTAACGTAACTTCGGTTTGTTCTTTTTTGTCGGGTTGCTAGTCTAATTCGATTGGAATCGAGCCAATGAAAAGGGGTATTTGATTTCACGATACGTTCGGGCTTGTTAGTTTTTGGCAAACTCCTAGTCTAATTCGATTGGAATTGAGCAAATGAAAAGTGGTTTTTCATTTCATGATAACTTTGGGCTTGATCATTTTTGCCGAATTGCTTGTCTAATTCAGTTGGAATGGAGCCAACGTAAAGTGGTTTTTGATTTTATGATGACTTCGGGTTTGTTCGTTTTTAGCGAATTGCTAGTCTAATTCGATTCGAATCTAGCCAATGAAAAGCTGTTTTTGATTTCATGATAACTTCAGGATTGTTCGTTTTTGACGAATAGCTAGTCTAAGTCGATTGGAATCGAGCCAATAAAAGGTGCTTTTTGATTTCACGTAACTTCGGGTTTGTTAGTTTTTGGAAGAACTGCTAGTCTAATCGGATTGGAATCGAGGCAATGAAAAGTGGTTTTTAATTTCATGATAACTTTGGGCTTGTTCGTTTTTGGCGAATTGCTATTCTAACTCAGTTGGAATCGAGCCAATGAATAGTAGTTTTTGATTTCATGATAACTTCAGGTTTGTTCGTTTTTGGTGATTAGCTAGTCTAATTCCATTGGAATCAAGCCCATGAAAAGTAGTTTTTGATATCATGATAACTTCGGGGTTGTTCGTTTTTGGCGAATTGCTAGTTTAATTCGATTGGAATCGACCCAATGAAAAGTGGGTTTTGATTTCATGATAGCTTCGGGTTTCTTCTTTTTTTAGGAAATTGCTAATCTAATTCAATTGGAATCGAGCCAATGAAACGTGATTTTTGATTTCATGATAATTTCGGGTTTGTTCATTTTTGACGAATTGCTAGTTTAATTTGATTGGATCGACCCAATGAAAAGAGGGTTTTGATTTCCTGATAACTTCGGGTTTACTCTTTTTTGTGAATTGCTAGTCTAATTCGTTTGGAATCGAGCCAGTGAAAGTTGGTTTTTGATTTCATGATAACTTTGGGTTTGTTAGTTTTTAGCGAATTGCTAGTCTAACTCGATTGGAATCGAGCCAATGGAAACTGGTTTTTGATTTCATGATAACTTCGAGTTTTTTCTTTTTGGCGAACTGCTTGTCTAATTCCATTAGAATCGACCCAATGAAAAGTGGGTTTTGATTTCATGATAACTTTAGGTTCGCTCTTTTTTGGTGAATTGCTAGTCTAATTTGATTGGAATCGAGCCAATGAAAAGTGGCTTTTGATTTCATGATAACTTCCGGTTTGTTCATTTTTGGAAAATTGCTAGTCTAATTCGATTGGAATCGAGCCAATGAAAATTGGTTTTTGATTTCATGCTAACTTTAGGTTTGGTCATTTTTGACGAATTGCTAGTCTCATTCGATTGGAATCGAGACAATGAAAAGTAGTTTTTGATTTAATGATAACTTGGGGTTTGTTCGTTTTTGGCGGATAGCTGGTCTAATTCGATTGGAATTGAGACAATGAAAAGTGGCTTTTAATTTCATGATAAATTCGGGTTTGTTTGTTTTTGAAGAATTACTTGTGTAATTCGATTAGAATCAAGCCAATGAAAAGTGGGTTTTGATTTCATGATAACATCGGGTTTGTTCATTTTTGACGAATTGCTAGTCTAATTCGATTGGATCGAACCAATGAATAGTGGGCTTTGATTTAAAGTAACTTCAGTTTGTTCTTTTTTGGCGAGTTGCTAGTCTAATTCGATTGGAATCAAGCCGTATTTGATTTCATGATAACTTCGGGCTTGTTAATCTTTGGCGAACTGCTAGTCTAATTCCATTGGAATCGAGCGAATGAAAAGTGGTTTTTCATCTCATGATAACTTTGGGCTTGTTCGNGGCTTGTTCATTTTTGGCGAATTGCTAGTCTATTTCGATTGGAATCGATCCAATGAAAAAGTGGTTTTTGATTTCATGATGACTTCGAATTTGTTCCTTTTTGGCGAATTGCTAGTCTAATTCGATTGGAATCGAGCCAATGAAAAGTGGCTTTTGCTTTCATGATAACTTCGGGTGTGTTCATTTTTTTTTGCAAATTGCTAGTGTAATTCGATTGGAATCAAGCCATGGAAAAGTGGTTTTTGATTTCATGACAACTTTGGGTTTGTTCATTTTGATGAATTGCTAGTCTAATTCTATTGGAATCGAGCCTATGAAAAGGGGTTTTTGATTTCATGATAACTTCGGGTTTGTTCGTTTTAGCGAATTGCTAGTCTAATTCGATTGGAATCGAGCCAATGAAAAGTGATTTTTGATTTCATGACAACAATGGGTTTGTTAGATTTTGGCGAATTGCTATTCTAATTCGATTGGAATCGAGCCTTTGAAAAGTGGTTTTTGATTTCATGATAACTTCGGGTTTGTTCGTTTTCGACATATCGCTAGTCTAATTCGATTGAAATTGAACCAATGAAAAGTGGATTTTGATCTCATGATAACTTCTGGTTTTTTTCGTTTTGGCGAATTGCTAGTCTAATTCGATTGGAATCGAGCCAACGAAAAGTGGGTTTTGATTTCATGATAATTTCGGGTTTGTTTGTTTTGGTGAATCACTAGTGTGATTCGATTGGAATTGAGCCAAAGAAAAGTAGCTTTTGATTTCATGATAACTTCGGGTTTATTCGTTTTTGGCGAATTGGTAGTGTAATTCGATTGGAATCAAGCCAATAAAAAGTGGTTTGTGATTTGATGATAACTTCAGGTTCGTTCGTTTTTGGCGAACTGCTAGTCTAATTCGAATGGATGAAAAGTGGGTTTTGATTTCACGATAACTTCGGGTTTGTTCGTTTCGACGAATTGCTAGTCTAATTCGATTGGAATCGAGCCAATGGTAAGTGGTTTTTGATTTCATGATAACTTCGGGCTTGTTAATTTTTAGCGAATTGCTAGTCTAATTCAATTGGAATCGACCCAATTAAAAGTGGGTTTTGATTTCCTGATAACTTCTGGTTTGTTCTTTTTTTGGTGAATTGCTAGTCTAATTCGATTTGATTCAAGCCAATGAAAAGTGGTTTTTGATTTCATTATAACTTCGGGTTTGTCAATTTTTAGCGAGTTTCTATTCTAATTCGATTGGTATTGAGCCACTGAAAAGTGGTTTTTGATTTCATGATATCTTCGGGCTTGTTCATTTTTGACGAATCGCTAGTCTAATTCAATTGGAATCGAGCCATTGAAAAGTTGTTTTTGATTTCACAATAACTTCGGGCTTGTTCATTTTTGGCGAATTGCTAGTCTATTTCGATTGGAATCGAGCCATTGAAAAAGTGGTTTTTGATTTCATGATGACTTCGGATTTGTTCGTTTTTGGCGAATTGCTAGTCTAATTCGATTGGAATCAAGGCAATGAAAAGTGGCGTCTAATTTTATGATAACTTCCTGCTTGTTCATTTTTGGCGAATTTCTAGTTTAATTCGATTGGAATCAACCGAATGAAAAGTGGGTTTTGATTTAAAGTAACTTCGGTTTGTTCTTTTTTGACGAATTGCTAGTCTAATTCAATTGGAATCGACCTAATGAAAAGTGGGTTTTGATTTCATGATAACTTCGGGTTTGCACTTTTTTAGCTAATTGCTAGGCTAATTCGACTGGAATCGAGCCAATGAAAAGTGGTTTGTGATTTCAAGATAACTTCGGGTTTGTTCATTTTTGGCAAATTGTAAGTCTAATTCTATTGGAATCGAGCCAATGAAAAGTGATTTTTGATTTCATGATAACTTCGGGTTTGTTCATTTTTTGTGAATTGTTAGTCTAATTCGATTGGAATCGACCTAACGAAAAGTGGGTTTTGATTTCTTTATAACTTCGGGTTTGTTCTTTTTTGGCGAATTGGTTGTCTAATTCGATTGCAATCGAGCCAAAGAAAAGTGGTTTTTGATTTCATGATAACTTCGGGCTCGTTCATTTTTGACGAATTGCTAGTCTAATTCGATTGGAATCGAGCTAAAGAAATGTGGTTTTTGATTTCATGATGACTTCGTGTTTGTTCGTTTTTGGTGAAAAACTAGTCTAATTCGATTGGGATCGAGCCAATGAAAAGTGGTTTTTGATTTCATGGTAACTTCGGGCCTTTTCATTTTTGGCAAATCGCCAGTCTAATTTGGTTGGAATTGAGCCAATGAAAGTGGTTTTTGATTTCATGATAACTTCGGGCATGTTCATTTTTGGCAAATTGCTAGTTTAATTTGATTCGAATTGATCCGATGAAAAGAGGTTTTTGATTTCATGATGATTTCGGGCTTGTTGGTTTTTGGTGAATTGCTAGTCTAATTCGATTGGAATCGAGCCAATGAAAAGTTTATCACTCGGGTTTGCTCTTTTTTGGCGAATTGCTAGTCTAATTCGATTAGAATCGAGCCAAATAAAAGTGGTTTTTGATTTCATGGATACTTCGGGTTTGTTAGTTTTTCTGCGAATTGCTAGTCTAATTCGATTGGAATGGAGGCAATGAAGAGTGATTTTTGATTTCATGATAATTTCGGGTTTGTTCACTTTTGACAAATAGCTAGTCTAATTCCATTGGAATCGAGCCATTGAAAAGTAGTTTTTGATATCATGATAACTTCGGATTTGTTCGTTTTTGGCGAATTGCTAGTCTAATTCGATTGGAATCGACCCAACGACAAGTGGCTTTTGACTTCATGATAACATCGGGTGTGTTCGTTTTTAGCGTATTACTACTATAATGAGATTAGACTCGAGCCTTGGAAAAGTGGTTTCTGATTTCACGATGACTTCGGGTTTGTTCATTTTTGGCGAATTGCTAGTCTAATTGGATTAGAATCGAGCCAATGAAAAGTGGTTTTTGATCTCATGATCGCTTCGGGTTTGTTTGTTTTTGGTGTATAGCTAGTCTAATTCGTTTGGAATCGAGCCAATGAAAAGTGGCTTCCGATTTCGTGATAACATCTTGCTTGTTCATTTTTGGCGAATTTCTAGTCTAATTCGATTGGAATCGACCGAATGAAAAGTGGGTTTTGATTTAAAGTAACTTCGATTTGTTCTTTTTTGGCGAATTGTGCTAGTCTAATTCAATTGGAATCGACCCAATGAAAAAAGGGTTTTGATTTCATGATAAATTCGGGTTTGCTCTTTTTTGGCGAATTGCCAGTCTAATTCAATTGGAATCGAGCCAATGAAAAGTGGTTTGTGATTTCAAGATAACTTCGGGTTTGTTCATTTTTGGCGAATTGCTAGTCTAATTCTATTGGAATCGAGCCAATGAAAAGTGGTTTTTGATTTCATGATGATTTCGGGCTTGGTTGTTTTTGGCGAATTGCTAGTCTAATTCGATTGGAATCGAGCCAATGAAAAGTGGTTTTTGATTTCATGATAACTTCGGGCATGTTCATTTTTGGCGAATTGCTAGTCTAATTCGATTCGAATCGATCCAACGAAAAGTGGTTCTTGATTTCATGATGACTTCGGGGCTTGTTCGTTTTTGGCGAATTGCTAGTCTAATTCCATTGGAATCGAGGCAATGAAAAGTGGGTTTTGATAATTCGACTGG
>NW_019237361.1:3584-43561 GCF_002742605.1 Olea europaea var. sylvestris | reverse complement strand
AGTGTAATTTGATTGGAATCGACCCAATGAAAAGTGGGTTTTGATTTCATGATAACTTCGGGTTTTCTCTTTTTTGGCGAATTGCGAGTCCAATTCGATTGGAATCGAGCCAATGAAAAGTGGTTTGTGATTTCATGATAACTTTGGGTTTGTTCATTTTTGGCGAATTGCTAGTCCAATTCTATTGGAATCGAGCCAATGAAAAGTAGTTTTTGATTTCATGATAACTTCGATTTCTTCGTTTTTGGTGAATTGCAAGTCTAATTTGATTGGAATCGACTCAATCAAAAGTGGGTTTTGATTTCATGATAACTTCGGGTTTGTTCTTTTTTGGCGAATTACTAGTCTAATTCGATTGGAATCGAGCCAAAGAAAAGTGGTTTTGGATTTCATAATAACTTCGGGCTCATTCATTTTTAGCAAATTGCTAGTCTAATTCGATTGGAATCGAGCCAAAGAAAAGTGGCTTTTGATCTCATTATGACTTCTGTTTGTTTGTTTTTGGCGAATTGCTAGTCTAACTCGATTGGAATCGATCCAATGAAAAGTGGTTTTTGCTTTCATGGTAACTTCGGGTTTGTTAATTTTTAGCGAGTCACTAGTCTAATTCGATTGGAATCGAGCCACTGAAAAGTGGTTTTTGATTTCATGATATCTTCGGGCTTGCTCATTTTTTACGAATCGCTAGTCTAATTTTATTGAGTCGAGCCAATGAAAAGTAGTTTTTGATTTCATGATGACTTCGGGTATGTTCGTTTTTTGCAAATTGCTAGTCTATTTCGATTGGAATCGAGCCAATGAAAAATTGGTTTTTGATTTCATGATGACTTCGGGTTTGTTCGTTTTTTGCGAATTGCTAGTCTAATTCGATTGAAATCGAGCCAATGAAGAGTGGTTTTTGATTTCATGATAACTTCCGATTTGTTGGTTACGACGAATAGCGAGTCTAATTCCATTGGAATCGAGACAATCAAAAGTGGTTTTTGATATCATGATAACTTCGGGTTTGTTCATTTATGGCAAATTGCTAGCCTAATTCGATTGGAATCGACCCAATGAAAAGTGGGTTTTGATATCATGATAACTTCGGGTTTGTTCGTTTTTAGCGAATTGCTAGTCTAATTCGATTGGAATCGACCCAATGAAAAGTGGGTTTTGATTTCACGACAAATTCGGGTCTGCTCTTTTTTGGCGAATTGCTAGTCTAAATCGATTGGAATCGAGCCAATGAAAAGTGGTTTTTGATTTCATGATAACTTCGAATTTGTTCATTTTTTGTGAATTGCTAATCTAATTCGTTTGGAATTGACCCAATGAAAAGTGGGTTTTGATTTCATGATAACTTCGGCTTTGTTCTTTTTTGGCGAATTGCTAGTCTAATTCGGTTGGAATCGAGCCAAAGAAAAGTGGCTTTTGATTTCATGATAACTTCGGGCTCATTCATTTTTATCGAATTGCTAGTCTAATTCGATTGGAATCGAGCCAAAGAAAAGTGGCTTTTGATTTTATGATAACTTCGGGCTCATTTTTATCGGATTGCTAGTCTAATTCGATTGGAATCAAGTCAAAGAAAAGTGGTTTTTGATTTCAAGATGACTTCTGTCTGTTCATTTTTGGCGAATCGCTAGTCTAATTCCATTGAAATCGAGCCAATGAAAAGTGGTTTTTGATTTCATGGTAACTTCGGACCATTTCGTTTTTGGCAAATCGCCAGTCTAATTTGGTTGGAATTGAGCCAATGAAAAGTGGTTTTTGATTTCATGATAACTTTGGGCATGTTCATTTTTAGCGAATTGCTAGTCTAATTCGATTCGAATCAATCCAATGAAAAGTGGTTTTCAATTTCATGATGACTTCGGGCTTGATCATTTTTGGCGAATTGCTAGTCTAATTCGATTGGAATCGATCCAATGAAAAGTTGGTTTTGATTTCATGACAAATTTTAAGGTTTGCTCTTTTTTGGCGAATTGCTAGTCTAATTCAATTGGAATCGAGCCAATGAAAAGTGGTTTTTGATTTCATGATAACTTCAGGTTTGTCAGTTTTTGGCGAATTGCTTGTCTAATTCGATTGGAATCAAGGCAATGGAAAGTAGTTCTGGATTTCACGATAACTTCGGGTTTGTTCGTTTTTTGCGAACTGCTTGTGTAATTCGATTGGAATCGAGCCATGGAAAAGTGGTTTTTGATTTCATGATAACTTTGGGTTTGTTCGTTTTTTACGAATTGGTAGTCTAATGCAATTGGAATCGACCTATGAAAAGTGGCTTTTGATTTCATGAAAACTTTCTGTTTGTTCGTTTTTGGCGAATTGCAAGTCTAATTGGATTAGAATCGAGCCAATGAAAAGTGGTTTTTGATTCATGATAACTTCTTGTTTGTTTGTTTTTGGCGAATTGCTAGTCTAATTCGATTGGAATCGAGCCAATGAAAAGTGGCTTTTGATTTCATGATAACTACCTGTTTGTTCGTTTTTAGCGAATTTCTAGTCTAGTTCGATTGGAATCGACCAAATGAAAGTGGGTTTTGATTTAAAGTATCTTCGATTTGTTCTTTTTTGACGAGTTGCCAGTCTAATTCGATTGGAATCGAGCCAATGAAAAGTGATTTTTGATTTCATGATAACTTCGATTTGTTAGTTTTTGGCGAACTGCTAGTCTAACTCGATTGGAATCGAGCCAATGAAAAGTGGTTTTCCATTTCATGATAACTTTGGGCCTGTTCATTTTTGGCAAATTGCTAGTCTAAGTCGATTGGAATCGAGCCAACAAAAAGTGGTTTTTGAGTTCATGATGACTTCGGGCTTGTTCCTTTTTAGTGAATTGCTAGTCTAATTCGATTCGAATCGAGCCAATGAAAAGGAGCTTTTGATTTCATGATATCTTCAGGATTGTTCATTTTTGTCGAATAGCCAGTCTAATTCGATAGGGATCGAGCCAATGAAAATTGCTTTTTGATTTCATGATAACTTCGGATTTATTAGTTTTTGGCGAACTGCTAGTCTAATTCGATTGGAATCGAGCCAATGAAAACTGATTTTTCATTTCATGATAACTTCGGGCCTGTTCATTTTTGCCGAATTGCTAGTCTAATTCGATTGGAATCAACCCAATGAAACGTGGGTTTTGATTTCATGATAACTTCGGCTTTGTTCATTTTTAGCGATTGCTATTCTAATTCTATTGCAATCGAGCCAAAGAAAAGTGGTCTTTGATTTCATGTTCAGTTCGGGTTTGTTTGATTTTCGCGAATAGCTAATCTAATTCGGTGGGAATCGAGCCAATGAAAAGTAATTTTTGATTTCATGATTACTTTAGGTTTGTTTGTTTTTGACGAATTGCTAGTCTCATTCGATTGGAATCGCGACAATGAAAGGTGGTTTTTAATTTAATGATAACTTGGGGTTTGTTCGTTTTTGGCGGATAGCTAGTCTAATTCGATTGGAATTGAGCCAATGAAAAGTGGCTTTTAATTTCATGATAACTTCAGGTTTGTTTGTTTTTGACAAATTGCTTGTCTAATTCGATTAGAATCAAGCCAATGAAAAGTGGATTTTGATTTCATAATAACTTCGGTTTTGTTCATTTTTGGCTAATGGCTAGTCTAATTCGATTGGAATCGAACCAATGAAAAGTGGTCTTTGATTTAAAGTAACTTCAGTTCGTTCTTTTTTGGCGAGTTGCTAGTCTAATTCGATTGGAATCGAGCGAATGAAAAGGGGTTTTTCATTCCATGATAACTTCGGGCTTGTTCGTTTTTGTCGAACTGCTTGTCTAATTCGATTGGAATCGAGCCAACGTAAAGTGGTTTTTGATTTTATGATGATTTCGGGTTTGTTCATTTTTGGCGAATTGCTAGTCTAATTCGATTCGAATCGAGCCAATGAAAAGTAGTTTTTTATTTCATGATAACTTCAGGATTGTTTGTTTTTGGCGAATAGCTAGTCTAAGTCGATTGGAATCGAGCCAATGAAAGGTGCTTTTTAATTTCATGATAACTTCGGGTTTGTTAGTTTTTGGACGAACTGCTAGTCTAATTCGATTGGAATCGAGGCAATGAAAAGTGGTTTTCAATTTCATGATAACTTTGGGCTTGTTCGTTTTTGGCGAATTACTAGTCTAACTCGATTGGAATCGAGCCAATGAAAAGTGGGTTTTGATTTCATGATGACTTCGGGTTTGTTCATTTTTTGCGAATTGCTAATCTAATTCGATTGGAATCGAGCCAATGAAGAGTGTGTTTTGATTTCATGATAACTTCAGGTTTGTTCATTTTGGCGAATTGCTAGTCTAATTTGATAGGAATCGGGCTAACAAAAAGTGGCTTTTCATTTTATGATAACTTCGTGTTTGTTCGTTTTTGGGGAATTGGTAGTGTAATTCGATTGGAATCGAGCCAATGAAAAGTGGTGTTTGATTTCATGATAACTTCAAGTCTGTTCGTTTTTGGTGAATCGCTAGTCTAATTCGATTGGAATCGAACAAATGAAAAGTGGGTTTTGATTTCATGATAACTTCTGATTTTTTTGTTTTGGCGAATTACTAGTCGTATTCGATTCGAATCAAGGCAATGAAAAGTTGCTTTTGATTTCATGAGAAGTTCAGGTGTGTTCTTTTTTGCGAATTGCATGTGTAATTGGATTGGAATCAAGCCATGGAAAAGTGGTTTTTGATTTCATGATGACTTCGTGTTCGTTCATTTTATGCGAATTGCTAGTCTAATTTGATTGCAATCGAGTCAATGAAGAGTGGTTTTGGATTTCATGTTAACTTCGGGTTCGTTCGTTTTTTACGAATAGCTAGTCTAATTCCATTGGAATCGAGACAATGAAAAGTGATTTTTGATATCATGATAACTTCGGGTTTGTTCATTTTTGGTGAATTGGTAGTGTAATTTGATTGGAATCGACCCAATGAAAAGTGGGTTTTGATTTCATGATAACTTCGGGTTTTCTCTTTTTTAGCGAATTGCGAGTCCAATTCGATTGGAATCGAGTCAATGAAAAGTGGTTTGTGATTTCATGATAACTTTGGGTTTGTTCATTTTTGCCGAATTGCTAGTCCAATTCTATTGGAATCGAGCCAATGAAAAGTAGTTTTTGATTTCATGATAACTTCGGGTTTGTTCGTTTTTAGTGAATTGCTAGTCTAATTCGATTGGAATCGACCCAATGAAAAGTGGGTTTTGATTTCATGATAAATTCGGGTTTGTTCTTTTTTGGCGAATTACTAGTCTAATTCGACTGGAATCGAGCCAAAGAAAAGTGATTTTGGATTTCATAATAACTTCGGGCTCGTTCGTTTTTAGCAAATTACTAGTCTAATCCGATTGGAATCGAGCCAAAGAAAAGTTGTTTTTGATTTCATTATGACTTCTGCTTGTTTATTTTTGGCGAATCGCTAGTCTAACTCGATTGGAATCGAGCCAATGAAAAGTGATTTTTGTTTTCATGGTAACTTCGGGCCTTTTCATTTTTGGCAAATCGCCAGTCTAATTCGGTTGGAATTGAGCCAATGAAAAGTCATTTTTGGTTTCATGATAACTTCAGGCATTTTCATTTTCAGCGAATTGCTAGTCTAGTTCGATTCGAATCGAGCCAAAGAAAAGTGGTTTGTGATTTCATGATAACTTCAGGTTCGTTCATTTTTTGGCGAATTGCTAGTCTAATTCAAATAGAATCGAACCAATGAAAAGTGGGTTTTGATTTCACGATAACTTCGGGTTTGTTCGTTTCAACGAATTGCTAGTCTAATTCGATTGGAATTGAGCTAATGACAAGAGGTTTTTGATTTCATGATAACTTCGGGCTTGTTCATTTTTGGCGAATTGCTAGTCTAATTCGATTGGAATCGAGCCAATGAAAAGTAGTTTTTGATTTCATGATAACTTCGGGCTTGTTCATTTTTGGCGAATTGCTAGTCTAATTCGATTGGAATCGAGCCAAAGAAAAGTGATTTTTGGTTTGATGATGACTTCGTGTTTGTTGTTTTTGATGAATTGCTACTCTAATTCGATTGGAATCGAGCTAAGGAAAAGTGATTTTTGATTTCAAGATAACTTCGAGTTTGTTTATTTTGGCTAATAGCTAGTCTAATTCGATTGGAATCGAGACAATGAAAAGTTGTTGTTGATTTCATGATAACTTTGGGTTTGTTCATTTTTGGAGATTTGCTAGTCTAATTCGATTGGAATTGACCCAATTGAAAGTGGGTTTTGATTTCATGATAACTTCTGGTTTGTTCTTTTTTTTTTAGTGAATTGCTAGTCTAATTCGATTTGAATCGAGCCAATGAAAAGTGGTTTTTGATTTCATTATAACTTCAGGTTTGTTAATTTTTGGCGAGTTGCTAGTCTAATTCGATTGGAATCGAGCCACTGAAAAGTGGTTTTTGATTTCATGATATCTTCGGGCTTGTTCATTTTTGACGAATCAGTAGTCTATTTCGATTGGAGTCGAGCCATTGAAAAGTTGTTTTTGATTTCATGATAACTTCGGGCTTGTTCATTTTTGGCGAATTGCTAGTCTATTTCGATTGGAATCGAGCCAATGAAAAAGTGGTTTTTGATTTCATGATGACTTCGGGTTTGTTCATCTTTTGTGAATTGCTAGTCTAATTCGATTGGAATCGAGCCAATGAAAAGTGGTTTTTGATTTCATGATAACTTCGGGTTTTATCATTTTTGACGAATAGCTACTCCAATTCCATTGGAATCAAGACAATGAAAAGTGGTTTTTGATATCATGATAACTTCGGGTTTGTTCATTTTTGGCAAATTGGTAGTGTAATTCGATTGGAATCGACCCAATGAAAATTGGGTTTTGATTTCATGATAACTTCGGGTTTGCTCTTTTTTGGCAAATTGCTAGTCTAATTCGATTGGAATCGAGCCAATGAAAAGTGGTTTGTGATTTCATGATAACTTTGGGTTTGTTGATTTTTGGCGAATTGCTAGTCTAATTCTATTAGAATCGAGCCAATGAAAAGTAGTTTTTGATTTCATGATAATTCCGGGTTTGTTCGTTTTTGGTGAATTGCTAGTCTAATTCGATTGGAATCAACTCAATGAAAAGTGGGCTTCGATTTTATGATAACTTTGGGTTTGTTCTTTTTCGGAGAATTGCTAGTCTAATTCGATTGGAATCAGGCCAAAAAATGTGGTTTTGGATTTCATAATAACTTTGGGCTCATTCGTTTTTAGCGAATTGCTAGTCTAATTCGATTGTAATCGAGCCAAAGAAAAGTTGTTTTTGATTTCATGATGACTTCTATTTTTTCGTTTTTGCCGAATCGCTAGTCTAATTCGATTGGAATCGAGCCAATGGAAAGTGGTTTTGATTTCATGGTAACTTCGGGCCTTTTCGTTTTTGGCAAATCGCCAGTCTAATTCGGTTGGAATTAAGCCAATGAAAGGTGGTTTTTGATTTCATGATAACTTCGGGCATATTTATTTTTGGCGAATTGCTAGTCTAATTCGATTAGAATCAAGCCAATGAAAAGTGGGTTTTGATTTCATGATAACTTCAGGTTTGTTCATTCTTGGCGAATTCCTAATCTAATTCGATTGGAATCTAACCAATGAAAAGTGGGTTTAGATTTCATGATAACTTCTGGTTTGATCATTTTGGCGAATTACTATTCTAATTTGATAGGAATCGAGCTAACGAAAAGTGGCTTTTCATTTTATGATAACTTCGGGTTTGTTCATTTTTGGCGAATTGAATTCGACTGGAATCGAGCCAATGAAAAGTGGTTTTTGATTTCATGATAACTTCAAGTTTGTTTGTTTTTGGCGAATCGCTAGTCTAATTCGATTGGAATCGAACCAATGAAAAGTGGGTTTTGATTTCATGATAACTTCTGGTTTTTTCGTTCTGGCGAATTCCTAGTCTAATTCGATTGGAATCGAGCAAATGAAAAGTGGCTTTTGATTTCATGATAACTTCAGGTGTGTTCATTTTTGTCGAATTGCTAGTGTAATTCAATTGGAATCAAGCCATGGAAAAGTGACTTTTGATTGCATGATAACTTTGAGTTTGTTCATTTTTGGCGAATTGCTAGTCTAATTCGATTGGAATCGAGCCTATGAAAAGTAGTTTTTGATTTCATGATAACTTCGGGTTTGTTCGCTTTTGGCAAATTGCTACACTAATTCCATTGGAATCGAGCCAATGAAAAGTAGTTTTTTATTTCATGATAACTTTGAGTTTGTTTATTTTTTGCGAATTGCTAGTCTAATTTTATTGGAAATGAGCCAGTGAAAAGTGGTTTTTTATTTCTTGATTACTTCGGATTTGTTCATTTTTTTACGAATTGCTAATCTAAATTGATAGGAATCGAGCCAATGAAAAGTGGTTTTGATTTCATGATAACTTCGGGTTTGTTCATTTTAGACGAATTGCTAGTCTAATTCGATTGGAATCGAGCCAATGAGAAGTGGTTTTTGATTTCATAATAACTATGGGTTTGTTAGATTTCGGCGAATTGCTATTCTAATTTGATTGGAATCAAGTCTATGAAAAGTGGTTTTTGATTTCATGATAACTTCGGGTTTGTTCATTTTTGGCGAATCGCTAGTCTAATTCGATTGGAATTGAGCCAATGAAAAGTGGTTTTTAATTTCATGATAACTATGGGTTTGTTAGATTTTGGCGAATTGCTATTCTAATTCGATTGGAATTGAGCCTATGAAAAGTGATTTTTGATTTCATGATAATTGCGGGTTTGTTCGTTTTTTGGCGAATCGTTAGTCTAATTCGATTGGAATCGAACCAATGAAAAGTGAGTTTTGATTTCATGATAACTTCAGGTTTTTTCATTTTGACGAATTGCTAGTCTAATTCGATTGGAATCGAGCCAATGAAAAGTGACTTTTGATTTCATGGTAAGTTCACATGTGTTCGTTTTTTGCGAACTGCTAGTGTAATTCGATTGGAATCGAGCCATGGAAAAGTGGTTTTTGATTTCATGATAACTTTGGGTTTGTTCGTTTTTTACGAATTGGTAGTCTAATGCAATTGGAATCGACCTATGAAAAGTGGCTTTTGATTTCATGAAAACTTTCTGTTTGTTCGTTTTTGGCGAATTGCTAGTCTAATTCCGGTTTGTTCTATTTCGGCGAATTGCTAGTCTAATTCGATTAGAATCGAGCCAAAGAAAAGTGGGTTTTGATTTCATGCTAATTTAGGGTTTGTTCGTTTTGGTGAATCACTGGTGTGAATTGATTGGAATTGAGCCAATGAAAATTAGCTTTTGATTTCTTGATAACTTTAGGTTTGTTCGTTTTTGACGAATTGGTAGTGTAATTCGACTGGAATTGAGCCAACGACAAGTGGTTTGTGATTTCACGATAACTTCAGGTTCGTTCTTTTTTGGCGAACTGCTAGTCTAATTCGAATGGAATCGAACCAATGAAAAGTGGATTTTGATTTCACGATAACTTCGGGTTTGTTCGTTTCGACAAATTGCTAGTCTAATTCGATTGGAATCAAGCCAAAGATAAGTGGTCTTTGATTTCATGATAACTTCGGGCTTGTTCGTTTTTAGGGAATTGCTAGTCTAATTTGATTGGAATCGAGCCAAAGAAAAGTGGTTTTTGATTTCATGATGACTTCTGTTTGTTCATTTTTGGCGAATCGCTAGTCTAATTCGATTGGAATCGAGCCAGTGAAAAGTGATTTTTGATTTCATGGTAATTTTGGGCCTTTTCATTTTTGGAAAATCGCCAATCTAATTAGGTTGGAATTGAGTCAATGAAAAGTGGTTTTTGATTTCATGATAACTTCGGGCATGTTTTTTTGGCGAGTTGCTAGTCTAATTCGATTCGAATAATGCCAATGAAAAGTGGTTTGTGATTTCATAATAACTTCAGGTTCGTTCATTTTTGGCGAATTGCTAGTCTAATCTGAATGGAATCGAACCAATGAAAAGTGGGTTTTGATTTCACGATAACTTCGGGTTTGTTCATTTTGGTGAGTTGCTAGTCTAATTCGATTGGATTCGAGCCAATGATAAGTGGTTTTTGATTTCATGATAACTTCGGGCTTGTTCGTTTTTAACGAATTGCTAGTCTAAATCAATTGGAATCGAGCCAAAGAAAAGTGGTTTTTGATTTGATGATGACTTCTTGTTTGTTCGTTTTTGACGAATTGCTAGTCTAATTCGATTGTAATCGAGCCAATGATAAGTAATTTTTGATTTTATGATAACTTCGAGTTTGTTTGTTTTTGGCTAATAACTAGTCTAATTTGATTGAAATCGAGACAATGAAAAGTTGTTTTTGATTTCATGATAACTTTAGGTTTGTTCGTTTTTGGAGATTTGCTAGTCTAATTCGATTGGAATCGACCTAATTAAAAGTGGGTTTTGATTTCATGATAACTTCTGGTTTGTTCTTTTTTTGGTGAATTGCTAGTCTAATTCGATTGGAATCGACCTAATTAAAAGTGGGTTTTGATTTCATGATACCTTCTGGTTTTTTCGTTTTGGCAAATTTCCTGTCTAATTCGATTGGAAACGAGCAGATGAAAAGTGGCTTTTGATTTCATGTTAACTTCGGGTTTGTTCGTTTTTGGCGAATTGCTAGTGTAATTCGATTGGAATCGAGCCATTGAAAAGTGGTTTTTGATTTCATGTTAACTTCGGGTTTGTTCGTTTTTGGCGAATTGCTAGTGTAATTCGATTGGAATCGAGCCATTGAAAAGTGGTTTTTGATTTCATGTTAACTTCGGGTTTGTTCGTTTTTGGCGAATTGCTAGTGTAATTCGATTGGAATCGAGCCATTGAAAAGTGGTTTTTGATTTCATGTTAACTTCGGGTTTGTTCGTTTTTGGCGAATTGCTAGTGTAATTCGATTGGAATCGAGCCATTGAAAAGTGGTTTTTGATTTCATGTTAACTTCGGGTTTGTTCGTTTTTGGCGAATTGCTAGTGTAATTCGATTGGAATCGAGCCATTGAAAAGTGGTTTTTGATTTCATGTTAACTTCGGGTTTGTTCGTTTTTGGCGAATTGCTAGTGTAATTCGATTGGAATCGAGCCATTGAAAAGTGGTTTTTGATTTCATGTTAACTTCGGGTTTGTTCGTTTTTGGCGAATTGCTAGTGTAATTCGATTGGAATCGAGCCATTGAAAAGTGGTTTTTGATTTCATGTTAACTTCGGGTTTGTTCGTTTTTGGCGAATTGCTAGTGTAATTCGATTGGAATCGAGCCATTGAAAAGTGGTTTTTGATTTCATGTTAACTTCGGGTTTGTTCGTTTTTGGCGAATTGCTAGTGTAATTCGATTGGAATCGAGCCATTGAAAAGTGGTTTTTGATTTCATGTTAACTTCGGGTTTGTTCGTTTTTGGCGAATTGCTAGTGTAATTCGATTGGAATCGAGCCATTGAAAAGTGGTTTTTGATTTCATGTTAACTTCGGGTTTGTTCGTTTTTGGCGAATTGCTAGTGTAATTCGATTGGAATCGAGCCATTGAAAAGTGGTTTTTGATTTCATGTTAACTTCGGGTTTGTTCGTTTTTGGCGAATTGCTAGTGTAATTCGATTGGAATCGAGCCATTGAAAAGTGGTTTTTGATTTCATGATAACTTCTGGTTTGTTCTTTTTTTGGTGAATTGCTAGTCTAATTCGATTGGAATCGAACCAATGAAAAGTGGGTTTTGATTTCATGATAACTTCTGGTTTTTTCGTTTTGGCAAATTTCCTGTCTAATTCGATTGGAAACGAGCAAATGAAAAGTGGCTTTTGATTTCATGTTAACTTCGGGTTTGTTCGTTTTTGGCGAATTGCTAGTGTAATTCGATTGGAATCAAGCCATGGAAAGGTGGCTTTTGATTGCATGATAACTTTGGGTTTGTTCATTTTCGACGAATTGCTAGTCTAATTCGATTGGAATCGAGCCTATGAAAAGTAGTTTTTGATTTCATGATAACTTCGGGTTTGTTCGTTTTTGGCAAATTGCTACACTAATTCCATTGGAATCGAGCCAATGAAAAGTAGTTTTTTATTTCATGATAACTTTGGGTTTGTTTATTTTTTGCGAATTGCTAGTCTAATTTTATTGGAAATGAGCCAGTGAAAAGTAGTTTTTGATTTCTTGATTACTTCGGATTTGTTCGTTTTTTTACGAATTGCTAATCTAATTTGATAGGAATTGAGCCAATGAAAAGTGGTTTTGATTTCGTGATAACTTCGGGTTTGTTCGTTTTAGGCGAATTGCTAGTCTAATTCAATTGGAATCGAGCCAATGAGAAGTGGTTTTTGATTTCATAATAACTATGGGTTTGTTAGATTTAGGCGAATTGCTATTCTAATTCGATTGGAATCAAGCCTATGAAAAGTGGTTTTTGATTTCATGATAACTTCGGGTTTGTTCATTTTTAGCTATTCGCTAGTCTAATTCGATTGGAATCGAGCCAATGAAAAGTGGTTTTTGATTTCATGATAACTATGGGTTTGTTAGATTTTGGCGAATTGCTATTCTAATTCGATTGGAATCGAGCCTATGAAAAGTGGTTTTTGATTTCATGTTAATTTCGGGTTTGTTCGTTTTTGGCGAATCGCTAGTCTAATTCGATTAGAATCGAACCAATGAAAAGTGAGTTTTGATTTCATGATAAGTTCAGGTTTTTTCGTTTTGACGAATTGCTAGTCAAATTCGATTGGAATCGAGCCAATGAAAAGTGACTTTTGATTTCATGATAAGTTCAGGTGTGTTCGTTTTTTGCAAATTGCTTGTGTAATTCGATTGGAATCGAGCCATGGAAAAGTGGTTTTTGGTTTCATGATAACTTTGGGTTTGTTCATTTTTTACGAATTGGAAGTCTAATACAATTGGAATCGAGCCTATGTAAAGTGATTTTTGATTTCATGAAAACATTCTGTTTGTTCGTTTTTGGCGAATTGCTAGTCTAATTTCGGTTTGTTCTATTTCGGCGAATTGCTAGTCTAATTTGATTGGAATCGAGCCAAAGAAAAGTGGGTTTTCATTTCATGATAATTTCGGGTTTGTTCATTTTGGCGAATCACTTGTCTGAATTGATTGGAATTGAACCAATGAAAAGTAGCTTTTGATTTCTCGATAACTTCCGGTTTGTTCGTTTTTGGCGAATTGGTAGTGTAATTCGACTGGAATTGAGACAACGACAAGTGGTTTGTGATTTCACGATAACTTCAGGTTTGTTCTTTTTTGGCGAACTGCTAGTCTAATCCGAATGGAATCGAACCAATGAAAAGTGGATTTTGATTTCACGATAACTTCGGATTTGTTCGTTTCGGCGAATTGCTAGTCTAATTCGATTGGAATCGAGCCAAAGATAAGTGGTCTTTGATTTCATGATAACTTCGGGCTTGTTCGTTTTTAGGGAATTGCTAGTCTAATTCGATTGGAATCGAGCCAAATAAAAGTGGTTTTTGATTTCATGATGACTTCTGTTTGTTCATTTTTGGCGAATCGCTAGTCTAATTCGATTGGAATTGAGCTAATGAAAAGTGATTTTTGATTTCATGGTAACTTCGGGCCTTTTCGTTTTTGGAAAATCGCCAATCTAATTAGGTTGGAATTGAGTCAGTGAAAAGTGATTTTTGATTTCACGATAACTTCGGGTTTGTTCGTTTCGGCGAATTGCTAGTCTAATTCGATTGGAATCGAGCCAAAGATAAGTGGTCTTTGATTTCATGATAACTTCGGGCTTGTTCGCTTTTAGGGAATTGCTAGTCTAATCCGAATGGAATCGAACTAATGAAAAGTGGGTTTTGATTTCACGATAACTTCGGGTTTGTTCATTTTGGTGAGTTGCTAGTCTAATTCGATTGGAATCGAGCCAATGAAAAGTAGTTTTTGATTTTATGATAACTTCGAGTTTGTTTGTTTTTGGCTAATAACTAGTCTAATTCGATTGAAATCGAGACAATGAAAAGTTGTTTTTGATTTCATAATAACTTCAGGTTTGTTCGTTTTTGGAGATTTGCTAGTCTAATTCAATTGGAATCGACCCAATTAAAAGTGGGTTTTGATTTCATGATAACTTCTGGTTTGTTCTTTTTTTGGTGAATTGCTAGTCTAATTCGATTTGAATCGAGCCAATGAAAAGTGGTATTTGATTTCATTATAACTTCGGGTTTGTTAATTTTTAGCGAGTCGCTAGTGTAATTCGATTGGAATCGAGCCACTGAAAAGTGGTTTTCGATTTCATGATATCTTCAGGCTTGCTCATTTTTGACGAATCGCTAGTCTAATTCGATTGGAGTCGAGCCAATGAAAAGTGGTTTTTGATTTCATGATGACTTCGGGTTTGTTCATTTTTTGCGAATTGCTAGTCTATTTCGATTGGAATCGAGCCAATGAAGAGTGATTTTTGATTTCATGATAACTTCGGGTTTCTTGGTTTCGACGAATAGCTAGTCTAATTCCATTGGAATCGAGACAATGAAAAGTGGTTTTTGATATCATGATAACTTCGGGTTCATTTTTTTTGCGAACTGCTAGTCTAAGTCGATTGGAATCGACCTATTGAAAGGTGCTTTTTTGTTTCACGATAACTTCGGATTTGTTAATTTTTGGATAACTGCTAGTCTAATTCGATTGGAATCGAGGCGATGAAAAGTGGTTTTTAATTTCATGATAACTTCGGCTTGTTCGTTTTTGGCGGATTGCTAGTCTAACTCGATTGGAATCGAGCCAACGAAAAGTGGGTTTTGATTTCATGATGACTTCGGGTTTGTTCATTTTTTGCGAATTGCTTATCTAATTCGATTGGAATCGAGCCAATGAAGAGTGGCTTTTGATTTCAAGATAATTTTGGGTTTGTTCAGTTTTGGCAAATTGCTAGTCTATTTCGATTGGAATCGAGCCAAAGAAAAGTGGTTTTGATTTCATGATGACTTCGGGTTTGTTCATTTTTTTGTGAATTGCTTGTCTTATTCGATTGGAATCGAGTGAATGAAGAGTCGTTTTTTATTTCATGATAACTTCGGGTTTGGTCATTTTTGGCGAATAGCTAGTCTAATTCCATTGGAATCGAGCCAATGAAAAGTGGGTTTTGATATCATGATAATTTTGGGTTTGTTCGTTTTTTACGAATTGCTAGTCTAATTCGATTGGAATCAACCCAATGAAAAATGGGTTTTGATTTCATGATAACTTTGAGTTTGTTTGTTTTTGACTAATAATTAGTCTAATTCGATTGAATTCGAGACAATGAAAAGTTGTTTTTGATTTCATAATAATTTCAGGTTTGTTCGTTTTTGGAGATTTGCTAGTCTAATTCGATTGGAATCGACCCAATTAAAAGTGGGATTTTATTTCATGATAACTTCTGGTTTGTTCTTTTTTTGGTGAATTGCTAGTCTAATTCGATTGGACGCGAGCCAATGAAAAGTGGTTTTTGATTTCATGATAACTTCGGGTTTGTTCGTTTTTGGCGAATTGCTAGTCCAATTCGATTGGAATCGAGTCAATGAAATGTGGTTTTTGATTTCATGAAAACGTCGGGTTTGTTCTTTTTTTGGCGAATTGCTAGTCTAATTCGATCGAAATCGAGCCAATGAAAAGTTGTTTTTGATTTCATGATAACTTCGGGTTTGTTCGTTTTTGGCGAATTGCTAGTCCAATTCGATTGGAATCGAGTCAATGAAATGTGGTTTTTGATTTCATGAAAACGTCGGGTTTGTTCTTTTTTTGGCGAATTGCTAGTCTAATTCGATCGAAATCGAGCCAATGAAAAGTTGTTTTTGATTTCATGATAACTTCGGGTTTGTTCGTTTTTGGCGAATTGCTAGTCCAATTCGATTGGAATCGAGTCAATGAAATGTGGTTTTTGATTTCATGAAAACGTCGGGTTTGTTCTTTTTTTGGCGAATTGCTAGTCTAATTCGATTGGAATCGAGCCAATGAAAAGTGGTTTTTGATTTCATGATAACTTTGAATTTGTTCTTTTTTTCTGAATTGCTAATCTAATTCGTTTGGAATTGACCCAATGAAAAGTGGGTTTTGATTTCATGATAACTTCGGGTTTTTTTTCTTTTTTTGGCGAATTGCTAGTCTAATTCGATTGGAATCGAGCCAAAGAAAAGTGGCTTTTGATTTCATAATAACTTCGGGCTCATTCATTTTTATCGAATTGCTAGTCTAATTCGATTGGAATCGAGCCAAAGAAAAGTGGTTTTTGATTTCATGATGACTTCTGTCTGTTCATTTTTGGCGAACCGCTAGTCTAATTCGATTAAAATCGAGCCAATGAAAAGTGATTTTTGATTTCATGATAACTTTGTGCATGTTCAATTTTGGCGAATGCCTAGTCTAATTCAATTCGAATCGATCCAATGAAAAGTGGTTTTCAATTTCCTGATGACTTCGGGCTTGATCATTTTTGGCGAATTGCTAGTCTAATTCGATTGGAATCGAGCGAAAGAAAAGTGGTTTTTGATTTCATGATGACTTCGGGTTTGTTCATTTTTTTGTGGATTGCTAGTCTAAGCCGATTGGAATCGAGCGACTGAAGAGTGGTTTTTGATTTCATGATAACTTTGGATTTGTTCATTTTTAGCGAATAGCTAGTCTAATTCCATTGGAATCGAGCCAATGAAGAGTGATTTTTGATCACATGATAACTTCGGGTTTGTTCATTTTTGGCGAATTGCTAGTCTAATTCGATTGGAATCAACCCAATGAAAAGTGGGTTTTGATTTCATGATAACTTCGGGTTTGCTCTTTTTTGGCGAATTGCTAGTCTAATTCGATTGGAATCGAGCGAAAGAAAAGTGATTTTTGATTTCATGATGACTTCGGGATTGTTTATTTTTTTGTGAATTGCTAGTCTAATTCGATTGGAATCGAGCGACTGAAGAGTGGTTTTTGATTTCATGATAACTTCGGATTTGTTCATTTTTGGCGAATAGCTAGTCTAATTCCATTGGAATCGAGCCAATGAAAAGTTATTTTTGATCACATGATAACTTCGGGTTTGTTCATTTTTGGCGAATTGCTAGTCTAATTCGATTGGAATCAACCCAATGAAAAGTGGGTTTTGATTTCAGGACAAATTCGAGTTTGCTCATTTTTGGCGAATTGCTAGTCTAATTCAATTGGAATTGAGCCAATGAAAAGTGGTTTTTGATTTCAAGATAACTTCAGGTTTGTCAGTTTTTGGCGAATTGCTTTTCTAATTCGATTGGAATCGAGGCAATGGAAAGTGGTTTTGGATTTCACGATAACTCCGGGTTTGTTCGTTTTTGAAGAATTGCTAGTGTAATTCGATTTGAATCGACCCAACGAAAAGTGGCTTTTGATTTCATGATAACATCGGGTGTGTTCGTTTTTGGCGAATTGCTAGTGTAATTCGATTGGAATCGAGCCGCGGAAAAGAGATTTTTGATTTCATGATGACTTCGGGTTTGTTCATTTTTGGCGAATTGCAAGTCTAATTGGATTAGAATTGAGCCAATGAAAAGTGGTTTTTGATTTCATGATCGCTTCGGGTTAGTTTGTTTTAGTGAGTAGCTAGTCTAATTCGATTGGAATCGAGCCAATGAAAAGTGGTTTTTGATTCATGATAACTTCTTATTTGTTCGTTTTTGGCCAATTACTAGTCTAATTCGATTGGAATCGAGCCAATGAAAAGTGGCTTCTGATTTCATGATAACTACCTGTTTGTTCATTTTTGGCGAATTTCTAGTCTAATTTGATTGGAATCGACCGAATGAAAAGTGTTTTTTGATTTAAATTATCTTCAATTTGTTCTTTTTTGACGAGTTACTAGCCTAATTCGATTGGAATTGAGCCAATGAAAAGTGGTTTTTGATTTCATGATAACTTCGGTTTGTTGGTTTTTGGCGAACTGCTAGTCTAACTCGATTGGAATTGAGCCAATGAAAAGTGGTTTTTCATTTCATGATAACTTTGGGCTTGTTCATTTTTGGCAAATTGCTAGTCTAAGTCGATTGGAATCGAGCCAACGAAAAGTGGTTTTTGAGTTCATGATGACTTCGGGTTTGTTCGTTTTTGGTGAATTGCTAGTCTAATTCGATTCGAATCGAGCCAATGAAAAGGGGTTTTTGATTTCATGATAACTTCGAGATTGTTCATTTTTGTCGAATAGCTAGTCTAATTCGATGGGAACCGAGCCAATGAAAATTGCTTTTTGATTTCATGATAACTTCGAGTTTGTTAGTTTTTGGCGAACTGCTAGTCTAAATCGATTGGAATCGAGCCAATGAAAAGTGATTTTTCATTTCATGATAACTTCGGGCCTGTTCGTTTTTGGCGAATTGCTAGTTTAATTCGATTGGAATCGACCCAATGAAACGTGGGTTTTGATTTCATGATAACTTCGATTTGGTTCGTTTTTAACGAATTTCTATTCTAATTCTATTGCAATCGACCCAAGAAAAGTGGTCTTTGATTTCATGTTCAGCTCGGGTTTGTTTGATTTTGGCGAATAGCTAGTCTAATTCGATGGGAATCGAGCCAATGAAAAGTGGTTTTTGATTTCATGATAACTTCCTGTTTGTTCATTTTTGGCGAATTGCTAGTCTATTTCGATTGGAATCGAGCCAATGAAAAGTGGCTTTTGATTTCATGATTACTTCGGGTTTGTTTGTTTTTGGAGAATCGCTAGTCTAATTCGATTAGAATCAAGCCAACGAAATGTTTGGCGAATTTCTAGTCTGGTTCGATTGGAATCGACCCAATGAATAGTGGGTTTTGATTTAAAGTAACTTTGGTTTGTTCTTTTTTGGCGAGATGCTAGTCTAATTCGATTGGAATCGAGCCAATGAAAAGTGGTATTTGATTTCATGATAACTTCGGGCTTGTTAGTTTTTGGCGAACTGCTAGTCTAATTTGATTGGAATCGAGTAAATGAAAAGTGGTTTTTCATTTCATGATAACTTTGGGCTTGTTCATTTTTACCGAATTGCTAATCTAATTCAATTGGAATCGAGCCAACGAAAAGTTGTTTTTGATTTTATGATGACTTTGAGTTTGTTCGTTTCTAGCGAATTGCCAGTCTAATTCGATTTGAATCGAGCAATGAAAAGTTATTTTTGATTTCATGATAACTTCTGGATTGTTCATTTTTGGCGAATAGCTAAACTAAGTCGATTGGAATCGAGCTAATGAAAGGTGCTTTTTGATTTCACGATAACTTCGGGTTCGTTAATTTTTGGCGAACTACTAGTCTAATTCGATTGGAATCGAGGCGATGAAAAGTGGTTTTTAATTTAATGATAACTTTGGGCTTGTTTGTTTTTGGCGAATTGCTAGTCTAACTCGATTGGAATCGAGCCAACGAAAATTGGGTTTTGATTTCATAATGACTTCGGGTTTGTTCATTTTTTGCGAATTGCTAGTCTAATTCGATTGGAATCAAGCCAATGAAGAGTGGCTTTTGTATTCATGATAATTTCGGGTTTGTTCGTTTTTGGCAAATAGCTAGTCTACTTCCATTGGAATCGATCCAATGAAAAGTGGGTTTTGATTTCATGATAATTTCGGGTTTGTTCTTTTTTGGCTAACTACTAGTCTAAGTCGATTGGAATCAACCTAATGAAAGGTGCTTTTTTGTTTCACAATAACTTCGGGTTTGTTAATTTTTGGCGAACTGCTAGTCTAATTCGATTGGAATCGAGGCAATGAAAAGTGATTTTTAATTTCATGATAACTTTGGGCTTGTTCGTTTTTGGCGAATTGCTAGTCTAACTCGATTGGAATCGAGCCAACGAAAAGTGGGTTTTCATTTCATGATGACTTCTGGTTTGTTCATTTTTTGAGAATAACTTGTCTAATTCGATTGGAATCGAGCCAATGAAGAGTGGCTTTTGATTTCATGATAATTTCAGGTTTGTTCATTTTTGGCGAATAGCTAGTCTACTTCCATTGGAATCGACCCAATGAAAAGTGGGTTTTGATTTCATGATAACTTCGAGCTTATACATTTTTGGCGAATTGCTAGTCTAATTCTATTGCAATGGAACCAAAGAAAAGTGGTTTTTGATTTCATGATCAGTTCGGGTTTGCTTGTTTTTGTTGAATAGCTTGTCTAATTCGATTGGAATTGAGCCAATGAAAAGTGGTTTTTGATTTCATGATAACTTCTTGTTTGTTCGTTTTTGGCAAATTGCTAGTCTTATTCGATTGGAATCGAGCCAATGAAAAGTGGCTTTTGATTTCATGATTACTTCGGGTTTGTTTGTTTTTGGAGAATTGTTTGTCTAATTCGATTAGAATCCGGCCAATGAAAGTGGGCTGCGATTTCATGATAACTTCGGGTTTGTTCGTTTTTGGCGAATTGCTAGTCTAATTCTATTGGAATTGAGTCAATGAAAAAGTGGTTTTTGATTTCATGACAACTACGGGTTTGCCCGTGTTAAAGAATTGCTAGTCTAATTCGATTGGAATTGAGCCGATGAAAAGTGGTTTTTGATTTCATGATCAGTTCGTGTTTTTTTGTTTTTGGCGAATAGCTAGTCTAATTCGATGGGAATCAAGCGAATGAAAAGTGGTTTTTGATTTCATAATAACTTCATGTTTGTTCGTTTTTGCCGAATTGCTAGTCTAATTCGACTGGAATCGAGCCAAAGAAAAGTGGTTTTTGATTTCATGATCAGTTTCGGGTTTGTTTATTTTTTTGCTAATAGCTAGTCTAATTCGATTGGAATTGAGCCAATGAAAAGTGGTTTTTGATTTCATGATAACTTTCTGTTTGTTCGTTTTAGCGAATTGATAGTCTAATTCGATTGGAATCGAGCCAATGAAAAGTGGCGTTTGATTTCATGATAACTTCAGGTTTGTTTGTTTTGAAGAATTGCTAGTCTAATTAGATTAGAATCAAGCCAACGAAAATTGGGCTTTGATTTCATATTAACTTCGGGTTTGTTCATTTTTGGCGAATAGCTAGTCTAACTCGATTGGAATTGACCCAATGAAAAGTCGGTTTTGATTTAAAGTAACTTCGATTTGTTCTTTTTTGGCGAGTTACTTGTCTAATTCGATTGGAATCGAGCCAACGAAAACTGTTATTTGATTTCATGATAACTTCGGGTTTGTTAGTTTTTGGCGAACTGTTAGTCTAATTCGATCGGAATCGAGCCAATGAAAAGTAGTTTTTCATTTCATGATAACTTTGGGCTTGTTCATTTTTGGCGAATTGCTAGTCTAATTCGATTGGAATCGAGCCAACGAAAAGTGGTTTTTGATTTTATGATGACTTTAGGTTTGTTCATTTTTGGCGAATTGCTAGTCTAATTCGATTCGAATCGAGCCAATGAAAAGTGGTTTTTAATTTCATGATAACTTTGGGCTTGTTCGTTTTTGGCGAATTGCTATTCTAACTCGATAGGAATCGAACCAACAAAAAGTAGGTTTTGATTTCAGGATGACTTCTGGTTTGTTCATTTTTTGCGAATTTCTGCTCTAATTCGATTGGAATCGAGCCAATGAAGAGTGGCTTTTGATTTCATATAACTTCGGGTTTGGTAGTTTTGGCGAATAGCTAGTCTATTTCCATTGGAATCGAGCCAATGAAATGTGGCTTTTGATTTCATGATAACTTTGGCTTTGTTCATTTTTGGCTAATTGGCAGTGTAATTCGATTGGAATGGAGCCATTGAAAATTTGTTTGTGATTTCATGACATCTTCAGGTTTGTTCATTTTTGGCGAATTGGTAGTGTAATTCGATTGGAATCGAGCCAATGAAATGTGGTTTTTGATTTCATGATAACTTCGAATTGCTAGTCTAATTCGATTGGAATCGACCCAATGAAAAGTGGCTTCTGATTTCATGATAACTTCGGCTTTGTTTGTTTTTGGCGAATTGGTAGTGTAATTTGATTGGAATCGAGCCAGTGAAAAGTGGTTTGTGATTTCATGATAACTCCAGGTTTGTTAATTTTTGGCGAATTGCTAGTCTAATTCGATGGGAGTCGAGTTAGTGAAAAGTGGTCTTTGATTTCATGATAACTTCGGGTTTATTCGTTTTTGACGAATTGCTAGTGTAATTCGATTGGAATCGACCCAATGAAATGTGGGTTTTGATTTCATGATAATTTCGAGTTTGTTCTTTTTGGCGAATTGCTAGTCTAATTCGATTGGAATCGAGCAAAAGAAAAGTGGTTTTCGATTTTATGATAACTTCGGGTTTGTTCATTTTCGGCGAATTGCTCGTCTAATTCGATTGGAATCGACCCAATAAAAAGAGTGTTTTGATTTCATGATAACTCCAGCTTTGCTCCTTTTTAGTGAATTGCTAGTCTAATTCTTTGGAATCGAGCCAATGAAAAGTGGTGTTTGATTTCATTATAACTTCAGGTTTGTTCATTTTCGACGAATTGTTAGTCTAACTCAATTGGAATCGAGCCAATGAAAAGTGGTTTATGATTTAATGATAACTTCGGATTTGTTCATTTTTGGCGAATTGCTAGTCTAATTTGATTGGAATTAACCCAATTAAAAATGGGTTTTGATTTCAAGATAACTTTGGGTTTCTTCTTTTTTGACGAATTAGAGATAACTTTGCGTTTGTTCTTTTTTGGCGAATTGCTTGTCTATTTCGATTGGAATCGAACCAACGAAAAGTGGGTTTTGATTTCATTATAACTTCGGGTTTCTTCGTTTTTGGCGAATTCCTAGTCTAATTCGATTGGAATCGATCCAATGAAAAGTCATTTTTGATATCATGATAGCTTTGGGTTTGTTCGTTTTTGGGGAATTGCTTGTCTAATTCGATAGGAATCGACCCAATGAAAAGTGGGTTTTGATTTCATGATAACTTCGGGTTTGTTCTTTTTTTGGCGAATTGCTAGTTTAATTCAATTGGAATCAAGCCAATGAAAAGTAATTTTTGATCTCATGATAACTTCGGGTTTGTTCGTTTTTGGCGAATTGCTAATCTAATTCGACTGGAATCGACCCAATGAAAAGAGGATTTTGATTTCATGATAACTTCAGGTTTGCTCCTTTTTGGCAAATTGCTAGTTTAAATCTTTGGAATCGAACCAATGAAAAGTGGTTTTAGATTTCATGGTAACTTCGGATTTGTTAGCTTTTGGCGAATTGCTAGTCTTATTCGATTGGAATCGAGCCAATGGAAAGTGGTTTTTGATTTCATGATAACTTCGGGTTTATTCTTTTTGGCGCACTGCTAGTCTAAATCGATTGGAATCAACCCAATGAAAAGTGGGTTTTGATTTCTTGATAACTTCGGGTTTGCTCTTTTTTGGCGAACTGCTAGTCTAATTCGATTGGAATCGAGCCAATGAAAAGTGGCTTTTGATTTCATGATAACTTCAGATTTGTTCATTTTTGTTGAATTGTTAGTCTAAGTCGATTGGAATTGAGCCAATGAAAAGTGATTTTTGATTTCATGATAGCTTCAGATTTGTTCATTTTTGGCGAATCGCTAGTCTAATTCGATTGGAATCGAGCCAAAGAATAGTGGGTTTTGATTTCATGATAACTTCTGGTTTTTTCGTTTTGGCGAATTCTCAGTCTAATTCGATTGGAATCGAGCCAATGAAAAGTGGCTTCTGATTTCATGATAACTTTGGGTGTGTTCTTTTTTGCGAATTGCTAGTGCAATTCGATTAGAATCTAGCCATGGAAAAGTGGTTTTTGATTTCATGATAACTTCGAATTTGTTCGATTTTGGCAAATTGCTAGTCTAATTCGATTGAAATCAAACCAAAGAAAAGTGGGTTTTGATTTCATGATAACTTCTGGTTTTTTCGTTTTAGCGAGTTCTTAGTTTATTCGATTGGAATCGAGCCAATGAAAAGTTTCTTTTGATTCCATGACAACTTTGAGTGTGTTCATTTTTTACGAATTGCTAGTGTAATTCGACTGGAATCTAGCCATGGAAAAGTGGTTTTTGCTTTCATGATAACTTCGAGTTTGTTCATTTTTTACGAATTGCTAATCCAATTCGATTGGAATCGAGCCAATGAATAGTGATTTTTCATTTCAAGATAACTTTGAGTTTGTTCATTTTTGGCGAATTGCTAGTCTAATTCAATTGGAATCGAGCTAATGAAATGTGGTTTTCGATTTCATGATAACTTCGGGCTTGTTCATTTTTTACAAATTGCTAGTCTAATTCTATTGCAATCGAGCTAATGAATAGTGGTTTTTGGTTTCATGATAACTTCGGGTCTGTTCATTTTTGGGGAATTGCTAGTCTAATTTGATTGGATTCAAACCAATGAAAAGTGGTCTTTGATTTCTTGATAACTTCGAATTTGTTCATTTTTGACGAATTGCTTGTCTAATTCGATAGGAATCGAGCTAATGAAAAGTGGTTTTGATTTCATGATAACTTCAGGCTTGATCATTTTTGGCGAATTGCTAGTCTAATTCGATTGGAATCGAGCCAATGAAAAGTGGTTTCTGATTTCATGATAACTTCGGGTTTTTGGCGAATTGCTAGTCTAATTCCATTGTAATCGAGCCAATGGAAAGTGGTTTTTGATTTCATGATAACTTCGGGTTTGTTCATTTTTAGCGAATAGCTAGTCTAATTTCATTGGAATCGAGCCAATGAAAAGTGGTTTATGATATCATGATAACTTCAGGCTTGTTCTTTTTCTGGCGAATTGCTAGTCTAATTCAGTTGGAATCGAGCCAATGAAAAGTGATTTTTGATGTCATGATAACTTTGGGTTTGTTCGTTTTTGGCGAATTGCTAGTCTAATTCGATTGGAATCGACCCAATGAAAAGAGGGTTTTGATTTCATGATAACTTCGGGTTTGCTCCTTTTTCGCGAATTACTAGTCTAATTCTTTGGAATCAAGCCGATGAAAAGTGGTTTTTGATTTCATGATAACTTCGGATTTGTTAGTTTTTAGCGAATTGCTAGTCGAATTCGATTGAATCGAGTTAATGGAAAGTGGTTTTTGATTTCATGATAACTTCAGGTTTGTTCTTTTTGGTGCACTGCTAGTCTAATTAGATTGGAATCGACCCACTGAAAAGTGGATTTTGATTACATGATAAGTTCGGGTTTGTTCCTTTTTTGGCGACTTGCTAGTCTAATTCGATTAGAATCGACCCAACGAAAAGTGGTTTTTGATTTCATGATAACTTCGGGGTTGTTCGCTTTTTTCGGATTGCTAGTCTAATTCGATTGCAATCGAGCTAATGAATAGTTGTTTTTGATTTCATGAAAACTTCAGGTTTGTTCATTTTTGGGGAATTGGTAATCTAATTTGATTGGATTCGAGCCAATGAAAAGTGGTTTTTGATTTCTTGATAACTTCAAATTTGTTCGTTTTTGACGAATTGCTAGTCTAATTCGATAGGAATCGAGCCAATGAAAAGTGGTTTCTGATTTCATGATAACTATGGGTTTGTTTGTTTTTGGCGAATTGCTAGTCTAATTCGATTGGAATCGAGCCAATGAAAAGTGGTTTTTGATTTCATGATAACTATGGGCTTGTTAGTTTTTGGTGAATAGCTAGTCTGATTCCATTGGAATCGAGCAAATGGAAAGTGGTTTTTGATTTCATGATAACTTCGGGTTTGTTCATTTTTGGGGAATTGCTAGTTTAATTTGATTGGATTCGAGCCAATGAAAAGTGGTTTTTGATTTCTTGATAACTTCAAATTTGTTCGTTTTTTATGAATTGCTAGTCTACTTCGATAGGAATCGAGCTAATGAAAAGTGATTTTGATTTCATGATGACTTTGGTCTTGTTCATTTTTGGGGAATTGCTAGTCTAATTCGATTGGAATCGAGCCAATGAAAAGTGGTTTCTGATTTCATGATAACTATGGGTTTGTTAGTTTTTGGCGAATTGCTAGTCTAATTCGATTGGAATCGAGTCAATGAAAAGTGATTTTTGATTTCATGATGACTTTGGGCTTATTAGTTTTTGGCGAATAACTAGTCTAATTCCATTCGAATCGAGCTAATGGAAAGTGGTTTTTGATTTCATGATAACTTCGGGATTGTTCGTTTTTAGCGAATAGCTAGTCTAATTTCATTGGAATCGAGCAAATGAAAAGTGGCTTTTGATATCATCATAACTTCAGGTTTGTTCATTTTTGGCAAATTGCTAGTCTAATTCGATTGGAATCGACCTAATGAAAAGGGGGTTTTGAATTCATGATAACTTCGGATTTGTTCTTTTTTGGACGAATTGCTAATGTAATTCGATTGGAATCGAGCTAATGAAAAGTGAATTTCGATCCCATGATAACTTCGGGTTTGTTCTTTTTTGGCGAATTGCTAGTCTAATTCGATGGAATCCACCCAATGAAAATAAGGTTTTGATTTCATGATTCAAGCTTTCTCCTTTTTGGCAAATTGCTAGTCTAAATCTTTGGAATCGAGCCCATGAAAAGTGGTTTTTGATTTCATGATAACTTCGGATTCGTTAGTTTTTGGCGAATTGCTAGTCTAATTCGATTGGAATCGAGCCAATGGAAAGTGGTTTTTGATTTCATTATATCACTGTGTTTGTTCTTTTTGGCGCGCTGCAAGTCTAATTTGATTGGAATCGACCCAATGAAAAGTGGGTTTTGATTTCATGATAACTCCGGATTTGTTCTTTTTTTGGCGAATTGCTAGTCTAATTCAATTGGAATCGAGCCAATGAAAAGTGATTTTTGATTTCATGATAACTTTGGGTTTGTTCGTTTTTGGTGAATTGCTAGTCTAATTGGATTGGAATCGACCCAATGAAAAGTGGCTTTTGATTTCATGATAACTTCGGGCTAGTTCATTTTTTTGCGAATTGCTAGTCTAATTCGATTGCAATCGAGCTGATGATTACTGGTTTTTGATTTCATGATAACTTCGGGTTTGTTCATTTTTGGGGAATTGCTAGTCTAATTTGATTGGATTCGAGCCAATGCAAAGTGGTTTCTAATTTCTTGATAACTTCGAATTTGTTCGTTTTTGACGAATTGCTAGTATATTTCGATGGGAATCGAGCTAATGAATAGTGGTTTTGATTTCATGATAACTTCGGGCTTGTTCATTTTTAGGAAATTGCTAGTCTAATTCGATTAGAATCGAGCCAATGAAAAGTGATTTCTGATTTCATGATAACTATGGGTTGGTTAGTTTTTGGCGAATTGATAGTCTAACTCGATTGGAATCGAGCTAATGAAAAGTGGTTTTTGATTTCATGATAACTTTGGGCTTGTTAGTTTTTGGCGAATAGCTAGTCTAATTCCATTGGAATCGAGCGAATGGAAATGGGTGTTTTATTTCACGATAACTTTCGGTTTGTTCGTTTTTAGCGAATAGCTAGTATAATACCATTGGAATTGAGCGAATGAAAAGTGATTTTTGATCGCATGATAACTTCGAGTTTGTTCGTTTTTGGCGAATTGCTAGTCTAATTCGATTGGAATCGACCCAACGAAAAGAGGGTTTTGATTTCATGATAACTTCTGGTTTGCTTCTTTTTGGCGAATTGCTAGTCTAATTCTTTGCAAAAGAGCCAATGAAAGGTGGTTTTTAATTTCATGATCTCTTCAGATTTGTTAATTTTTGGCGAATTGCTAGTCAAATTCGATTGGAATCGAGCTAATGGAAAGTGATTTTTTATTTCATGATAACTTCGGGTTTGTTCTTTTTGGGGCACTGCTAGTCTAATTCGATTGGAATCGACCCAATGAAAAGTGGGTTTTGGTTTCATGATAGCTTCGGGTTTGTTTTTTTTTTGGCGAATTGCTAGTCTAATTCAATTGGAATCGAGCCAATGAAAAGTGAGTTTTGATCTCATGATAACTTTGGGTTTGTTCGTTTTTGGTGAATTGCTAGTCTAATTGGATTGGAATCGACCCAATGAAAAGTGGCTTTTGATTTCATGATAACTTCGGGCTAGTTCATTTTTTGCGAATTGCTAGTCTGATTCGATTGCAATCGAGCTATTGAATAGTGGTTATCATTTCATGATAACTTCTAGCTTGTTCATTTTTGGCAAATTGCTAGTCTAATTCGATTGGAATCGAGCCAATGAAAAGTGATTTCTGATTTCATGATAACTATGGGTTTGTTAGTTTTTGGCGAATTGCTAGTCTAATTCGATTGGAATCGAGCCAATGAAAAGTGGTTTTTGATTTCATGATAACTTTGGGCTTGTTAGTTTTTGGTGAATAGCTAGTCTAATTCCATTGGAATTGAGCGAATGGAAATGGGTTTTTTATTTCATGACAACTTCGGGTTTGTTCGTTTTTAGCGAATAGCTAGTCTAATTCCATTGGAATCGAGCGAACGAAAAGTGATTTTTGATCTCATGATAACTTCGAGTTTTTTCGTTTTTGGCGAATTGACAGTCTAATTCGATTGGAATCGACCCAACGAAAAGAGGGTTTTGATTTCATGATAACTTCGGGTTTGCTCCTTTTTGGCGAATTGCTAGTCTAAATCTTTGGAATCGAGCCAATGAAAAGTGATTTTTGATTTCATGATAACTTCAAATTTGTTAGTTTTTGGCGAATTGCTAGTCTAATTCTATTGGAATCGACCCAATGAAAAGAGGGTTTTTATTTCTTGATAACTTCGGGTTTGCTCCTTTTTGGCGAATTGCTAGTCTAATTCTTTGGAATCGAGCCAATGAAAAGTGGTTTTTGATTTCATGATAACTTCGAATTTGTTAGTTTTTGACGAATAGGAATTAGACCAGCAGTTCGTAAAAAATGAACAAATTCGAAGTTATCAAGAAATCAAAAACCACTTTTCATTGCTCGAACCCAATCAAATTAGACTAGCAACTCCCCAAAAATGAACAAACCCGAAGTTATCATGAAATCAAAAACCACTATTGATTTGCTCGATTGCAATCGAATTAGACTAGCAATTCATAAAAAATGAACAAGCCCGAAGTTATCATGAAATCAAAAGCCACTTTTGATTCGGTCGATTCGAATCGAGCTAAAGGAAAGTGGTTTTGATTTCATGATAACAACGGCTTGTTCGTTTTTGGCGAATTGTTAGCCTAATTGGATTTGAATCGAGCTAATGGAAAGTGGTTTTTCATTTCATGATAACTTCGGGTTTGTTCTTTTTGGCGCACTGCTAGTCTAATTCGATTGAATCGACCCAATGAAAAGTGGGTTTTGATTTCATGATAACTGCGGGTTTGTTCTTTTTTTTACCTAATTGTTAGTCTAATTCGATTGGAATCGAGTCAATGAAAATATATTTTTTATCTCATGATAACGTTGGGTTTTTTCGTTTTTGGCGAATTGCTAGTCTAATTCGATTGGAATCGACCCAATGAAAAGAGTGTTTTGATTTCGTGATAACTTCGGGTTTGCTCCTTTTTAGCGAATTGCTAGTCTAATTCTTTGGAATCGAGCCAATGAAACGTGGTTTTTGATTTAATGATAACTTCGGATTTGTTAGTTTTTGGCGAATTGCTAGTTTAATTCGATTGGAATCGAGCCAATGGGTAGTAGTTTTGATTTCATGATAACTTCAGGTTTGTTCATTTTTGGGGAATTGCTAGTCTAATTTGATTGGATTCGAACCAATGAAAAGTGTTTTTTGATTTCTTGATAACTTCGAATTTGTTCATTTTTGACGAACTGCTGGTCTAATTTGATAGGAATCGAGCTAATGAAAAGTGGTTTTGATTTCATGATAACTATGGGTTTGTTAGTTTTTGGCGAATTGCTAGTCTAATTCGATTGGAATCGAGCCAAAGAAAAGTGATTTCTAATTTCATGATAACTATGGGTTTGTTAGTTTTTGGCGAATTGCTAGTCTAATTCGATTGGAATCGAGCCGAAGAAAAGTGATTTTTAATTTCATGACAACTTTGGGCTTGTTAGTTTTTGGCGAATAGGTATTCTAACTCCATTGGAATCGAGCCAATAGAAAGTGATTTTTGATATCATGATAACTTCGGGTTTGTTCATTTTTGGTGAATTACGAGTCTAATTCGATTGGAATCGACCCAATGAAAAGTGGGTTTTGATTTCATGACTACTTTGGGTTTGTTCATTTTTTAGCGAATTGCTAGTTTAATTCAATTGGAATCGAGCCAATGAAAAGTGATTTTTGATCTCATGATAACTTCGGGTTTCTTCATTTTTGGCAAATTACTAGTCTAATTCGATTGGAATCGACCCAATGAAAAGAGGGTTTTGATTTCATGATAACTTTGGGTTCGCTCCTTTTTGGCGAATTGCTAGTCTAATTCTTTGGAATCGAGCCAATGAAAAGTGGTTTATGATTTCATGATAACTTCGGATTTGTTGGTTTTTGGCGAATTGCTAGTCTAATTCGATTGGAATCGAGCTAATGGAAAGTGGTTTTTGATTTCATGATAACTTCGGGTTTGTTCAATTTTGGCGCACTGCTAGTCTAATTTGATTGAATGGACCCAATGAAAAGTGGGTTTTGATTTCATGGTAACTTCGGGTTTGTTCTTTTTTTGCCTAATTGTTAGTCTAATTCGATAGGAATCTAGCCAATGAAAAGTGATTTTTGATCTCATGATAACTTAGGGTTTGATCGTTTTTGGCAAATTACTAGTCTAATTCGATTGGAATCGACCCAACGAAAAGAGGGTTTTGATTTCATGATAACTTCGGGTTTCCTCCTTTTTGGCGAATTGCTAGTTTAAATCTTTGGAATCGAGCCACTGAAAAGTGGTTTTTGATTTCATGATAACTTTGGATTTGTTAGTTTTTGGCGAATTGCTAGTCTAATTCTTTTGAATCAAGCCAATGGAAAGTGGTTTTTGATTTCACGATAACTTCGGGCTTGTTCTTTTTGGCGCACTACTGGTCTAATTCGATTGGAATCCACCCAATGAAAATTGGGTTTTCATTTCATGATAACTTCGGGTTTGCTCTTGTTTGGCGAATTGCTAGTCTAATTCGATTGGAATCGAGCCAATGAAATGTGGCTTTTGATTTCATGATAACTTCGGGTTTGTTCATTTTTGTCGAATTGCTAGTCTAATTCGATTGGAATTGAGCCAATGAAAAGAGGTTTTTGATTTCATGATAACTTCAGGTTTGTTCGTTTTTGGCGAATCGCTAGTCTAATTCCATTGGAATCGAACCAATGAAAAGTGCGTTTTGATTTCATGACAATTTCTGGCTTTTTCGTTTTGGCGAATTCTTAGTCTAAATCGATTTGAATCGAGCCAATGGAAAGTGGTTTTTGAATTCATGATAACTTCAGTTTTGTTCTTTTTGGCGCACTGCTAGTCTAATTCGATTGGAATCGAGCCAATGAAAAGTGGTTTTTGATTTCATGATAACTTTAGGTTTGTTCGTTTTTGGCGAATCGCTAGTCTAATTCGATTGGTATCGAACCGACGAAAAGTGGGTTTTGATTTCATGATAACTTCTGGTTTTTTCGTTTTGGCGAATTCATAGCCTAATTCGATTGGAATCAAGCCAATGGAAGTGGTTTTTGATTTCAGGATAACTTTGGGTTTGTTCTTTTTGGTGCATTGCTAGTCTAATTCGATTGGAATCGCCCCAATGAAAAGTAGGTTTTGATTTCATGATAACTTCGGGTTCGCTCTTTTTTGGCAAATTGATAGTCTAATTTGATTGGAATCGAGCCAATGAAAAGTGGCTTTCGGTTTCATGATAAGTTCAAGTTTGTTCATTTTTTTGAATTGCTAGTCTAATTCGATTGGAATCGAGCCAATGAAAAGTGGTTTTTTATTTTATGATAACTTCAGGTTTGTTCATTTTTGGCGAATCGCTAGTCTAATTCGATTGGAATCAAACCAATGAAAAGTGGGTTTTGATTTCATGATAACTTCTGGTTTTTTCGTTTTGGCGAATTCTTAGTCTAATTCGATTGGAATCGAGCCAATGAAAAGTGGCTTTTGATTTCATGATAACTTCGGCTGTATTCTTTTTTACAAATTGCTAGTGTAATTCGATTGGAATCTAGCCATGGAAATGTGGTTTTTGATTTCATGATAACTTCGGGTTTGTTCATTTTTGGCGAATTGCTAATCTAAATCGATTGGAATCGAGTGAATGAATAGTGATTTTTCATTTCAAGATAACTTTGGGTTTGTTCATTTTTGGCAAATTGCAAGTCTAATTCGATTGGAATCAAGCCAATGAAAAGTGGCTTTTGATTTTCGGGCTTGTTCATTTTTTGCGAATGGCTAGTCTAATTCGATTGCAATCGAGCAAATGAATAGTTGTTTTTGATTTCATGATATGTGGAATTGCTAGTCTAATTTGATTGGATTCGAGCCAATGAAAAGTGGTTTTTGATTTCTTGATAACTTCGAATTTGTTCATTTTTGACGAATTGCTAGTCTAATTTGATAGGAATCGAGCTAATGAAAAGTGGTTTTGATTCCATGATAACTTCGGGCTTGTTCATTTTTGGCGAATTGCTAGCCTAATTCGATTGGAATCGAGTCATTACAAAGTTGTTTCTAATTTCATGATAACTATGGGTTTGTTGGTTTTTGGCGAATTACTAGTCTAATTCGATTGGAATCGAACCAAAGAAAAGTGGGTTTTGTTTTCTTGATAACTTCTGGTTTTTTTAGTTTTGGTGAATTCTTAGTCTAATTCGATTGGAATCGAGCCAATGGAAAGTGGTTTTTGATTTCGTAATAACTTGGGGTTTGTTCTTTTTGGCGCACTGCTAGTTTAATTTGATTGGAATCGACCTAATGAAAAGTGGCTTTTCATATCATGATAACTTCGGGTTTGTTAGTTTTTGACGAATTGCTAGTCTAATTCGATTGGAATCGACCCAATGAAAAGTGGGTTTTGATTTTATGATAACTTCAGGTTTGTTCTTTTTTTGGCTAACTGCTAATCTAATTCAATTGGAATCGAGCCAATGAAAAGTGATTTTTGATCTTATGATAACTTCGGGTTAGTTCATTTTTGGCGAATTGCTAGTCTAATTAGATTGGAATTGACCAAATGAAAAGAAGGTTTTGATTTCGTGATAACTTCGGGTTTGCTCCTTTTTGGCGAATTGCTAGTTTAACTCTTTGGAATCGAGCCAATGAAAAGTGGCTTTTGATTTCATGATAGCTTCGGATTTGTTAGTTTTTGGCGAATTGCAAGTCTAATCAATTGGAATCGAGCCAATGGAAAGAGGTTTTTGATTTCATGATAACTTCGGGTTTGTTCTTTTTGGCGCACTGCTAGTCTAATTCGATTGGAATCGACCCAATGAAAAGTGTATTTTTATTCCATGATAACTTCGGGTTTGTTCTCTTTTGGGCGAATTGTTCGTCTAATTTTATTGGAATCGAGCTAATGAAAAGTGATTTTTGATCACATGATAACTTCAGGTTTGTTCGTTTTTGGCGAATTGCTAGTGTAATTCGATTGGAATCGACCCAATGAAAAGTTGCTTTTGATTTTATGATAACTTCGGGCTTGTTCATTTTTGGGGAATTGCTAGTCCAATTTGATTGGATTCGTGACAATGAAAAGTGGTTTTTGATTTCTTGATAACTTCGAATTTGTTCGTTTTTTACGAATTGCTAGTCTAATTCGATAGGAATCGAGCTAATGAAAAGTGGTTTTGATTTCATGATAACTTCGAACCTGTTCGTTTTTGGCGAATTGCTAGTATAATTCGACTGGAATGGAGCCTATGAAAAGTGGTTTCTAATTTCATGATAACTATGGGTTTGTCAGTTTTTGGCGAATTGCTAGTCTAATTCGATTGGAATCGCGCCAATGAAAAGTGGTTTTTTATTTCATGATAACTTTGGGCTTGTTAGTTTTTGGCGAATTGCTAGTCTAATTCCATTGGAATTGAGCCAATGGAAAATGGTTTTTGATTTCATCATAACTTCGGGTTTGTTCGTTTTTAGTGAATAAATAGTCTAATTCGTTTGGAATCGACCCAATAAAAAGAGTGTTTTGATTTCTTGATAACTCTAGCTTTACTCCTTTTTAGTGAATTGCTAGTCTAATTCTTTGGAATCGAGCCAATGAAAAGTGGTTTTTGATTTCATGATAACTTCGGATTTGTAAGTTTTTGGCGAATTGCTAGTCTAATTCGATTGGAATCGAGCCAATGGAAAGTGGTTTTTGATATCATCATAACTTCGGGTTTGTTCATTTTTGGTGAATTGCTAGTCTAATTCGATTGGAATCGACCCAAATAAAATTTGGGTTTTGATTTCATGATATCTTCGAGTTTGTTATTGTTTTGGCGAATTGCTAGTCTAATTCAATCGGAATCGAGCCAATGAAAAGTGATTTTTGATCTCATGATAACTTCGGGTTTGTTCATTTTTGGCGAATTGCTAGTCTAATTCGATTGGAATCGACCAAATAAAAAGAGTGTTTTGATTTCATGATAACTCCAGCTTTGCTCCTTTTTAACGAATTGCTAGTCTAATTCTTTGGAATCGAGCCAAACAAAAGTGGTTTTTGATCTCATGATAACTTCGGGTTTGTTCATTTTTGGCAAATTGCTAGTCTAATTAGATTGGAATTGACCGAATGAAAAGAGGTTTTTGATTTCGTGACAACTTCGGGTTTGCTCCTTTTTGGCAAATTGCTAGTTTAATCCTTTGGAATCGAGCCAATGAAAAGTGGCTTTTGATTTCATAATAGCTTCGGATTTTTTAGTTCTTGGCGAACTGCAAGTCTAGTCAATTGGAATCGAGCTAATGGAAAGTGGTTTTTGATTTCATGATAACTTCGGGTTTGTTCTTTTTGGCGCACTGCTAGTCTAATTCTATTGAAATTGAACCAATGAAAAGTGGGTTTTTATTCCTTGATAACTTCGGGTTTGTTCTTTTTTTTTAGCAAATTGCTCGTCTAATTCATTTGGAATCGAGCCAATGAAAAGTGATTTTTGATCTCATGATAACTTTCGATTTGTTCGTTTTTGGCGAATTACTAGTCTAATTCGATTGGAATCGACCCAATGAAAAGTGGCTTTTGATTTCATGATAACTTCGGTCTTGTTCATTTTTGGAGAATTGCTAGTCCAATTTGATTTGATTCGAGCCAATGAAAAGTGGTTTTTAATTTCTTGATAACTTCGAATTTGTTTGTTTTTTACGAATTGCTAGTCTAATTCGATAGGAATCGAGCTAATGAAAAGTGGTTTTGATTTCACGATAACTTCGAGCCGGTTCGTTTTTGGTGAATTGCTAGTCTAATTCGACTGGAATGGAGCCTCTGAAACGTGGTTTCTCATTTCATGATAACTATGGGTTTGTTAGTTTTTGACGAATTGCTAGTCTAATTCGATTGGAATCGAGCCAATGAAAAGAGAGTTTTGATATCATGATGACTTTGGGTTTGTTCGTTTTTGGCGAATTGCTAGTCTAATTCGATTGGAATCGACCCAATGAAAAGTGGCTTTTGATTTCATGATAACTTCGAGCTTGTTCATTTTTTACGAATTGCTAGTCCAATCGATTGCAATCGAGCTAATGAATAGTGGTTTTTGATTTCATGATAACTTCGGGTTTGTTCATTTTTAGGGGATTGCTAGTTCAATTTGTTTGGATTCGAGCCAATGAAAAGTGGTTTTTGATTTCCTGATAACTTTGACTTTGTTTATTTTTTACGAATTGCTAGTCTAATTCGATAGGAATCGAGCTAATGAAAAGTGGTTTTGATTTCAGGATAACTTCGAGCTTGATCATTTTTGGTGAATTGCTAGTCTAATTCGATTGGAATGGAGCCTATGAAAAATGGTTTCTGATTTCATGATAACTATGGGTTTGTTAGTTTTTGGCGAATTGCTAGTCTAATTCTATTGGAATCGAGCCAATGAAAAGTGGTTTTAATTTCATGACAACTTTGGGCTTGTTAGTTTTTGGTGAATAGCTAGTCTAATTCCATTGAATCGAGCCAATGGAAAGTGGTTTTTGATTTCATGATAACTTCGGGTTTGTTCATTTCTAGCGAATAGCTAGTCTAATTCGTTTGGAATCGACCCAATAAAAAGAGGGTTTTGATTTCATGATAACTTCGAGTTTGCTCCTTTTTGGCGAATTGCTGGTCTAAGTCTTTGGAATCAAGCCAATGAAAACTAGGTTTTGATTTCATGATAGCTTCGGATTTGTTAGTTTATGGCAAATTGCTAGACTAATTGATTGCAATCGAGCTAATGAATAGTGGTTTTTGATTCATGATAACTTCAGGTTTGTTCATTTTTAGGAAATTACTAGTCCAATTTGTTTGAATTCGAGCCAGTGAAAAGTGGTTTTTGATTTCTTGATACCTTCGAATTTGTTCTTTTTTTACGAATTGCTAGTCTAATTTGATAGGAATCGAGCTAATGGAAAGCGGTTTTTGATTTCATGATAACTTTGTGTTTGTTCATTTTTAGCGAATTGTTAGTTTAATTCCATTGGAATCGAGCCAATGAAAAGTGGTTTTTGATTTCATGATAACTTCGGATTTGTTCGTTTTTTTACGAATTAATAGTTTAATTCGATAGGAATCGAGCTAATGAAAAGTGGTTTTCATTTCAGGATAACTTCGAGCTTGATCATTTTTGGAGAATTGCTAGTCTAATTCAATTGGAATGGAGCCTCTGAAAAGTGGTTTCTAATTTCATGATAACTATGGGTTTGTTAGTTTTTGGCGAATTGCTAGTCTAATTCGATTGGAATCCAGCCAATGAAAAGTAGTTTTGATTTCATGATTACTTTGGGCTTGTTAGTTTTTGGAGAATAGCTAGTCTAATTCCATTGGAATCGAGCCAATGGAAAGTGGTTTTTGAATTCATGATAACTTCGGGTTTGTTCGTTTCTAGCGAATAGCTAGTCTAATTCGATTGGAATCGACCCAATAAAAAGAGGGTTTTGATTTCATGATAACTTTGAGTTTGCCCCTTTTTGGCGAATTGCTAGTCTAAGTCTTTGGAATCAAGCCAATGAAAAGTGGTTCTTGATCTCATGATAGCTTCGGATTGGTTATTTTTTGGCAAATTGCTAGTCTAATTGATTGCAATCGAGCTAATGAATAGTGGTTTTTGATTCATGATAACTTCGAGTTTGTTCATTTTTTAGGAATTGCTAGTCCAATTTGTTTGGATTCGAGCCAATGAAAAGTGGTTTTTGATTTCTTGATAACTTCAAATTTGTTCATTTTTTATGAATTGCTAGTCTAATTTAATAGGAATCGAGCTAATGGAAAGCGGTTTTTGATTTCATGATAACTTCGGGTTTGTTCATTTTTAGTGAATAGCTAGCTTAATTCCATTGGAATCAAGCCAATGAAAATTGGTTTTTGATATCATGATAACTTCGGGTTTGTTCGTTTTTGGCTAATTGCTAGTCTAATTCGATTGGAATCGACCCAATGAAAAGTGGGTTTTGATTTTATGATAACTTCGAGTTTGTTATTGTTTTGGCGAATTACTCGTCTAATTCAATTGGAATCGAGCAAGTGAAAAGAGATTTTTGATATCATGATAACTTTAGGTTTGTTCATTTTTGGCGAATTGCTAGTCTAATTCGATTGAAATCGACTCAATGAAAAGTGGCTTTTGATTTCATGATAACTTCGGGCTTGTTCATTTTTTGCAAATTGCTAGTCCAATTCGATTGCAATCGAGCTAATGAATAGTGGTTTTTGATTTCATGATAACCTCGGGTTTGTTCATTTTGGGGGGATTGCTAGTCCAATTTGTTTGGATTCGAACCAATGAAAAGTGGTTTTTGATTTCTCGATAACTTCGAATTTGTTCGTCTTTACGAATTGATAGTCTAATTCGATAGGAATTGAGCTAATGAAATGTGGTTTTGATTTTAGGATAACTTAGAGCTTGATCGTTTTTGGAGAATTGCTAGTCTAGTTCGATTGGAATGGAGCCTATGAAAAGTGGTTTCTGATTTCATGATAACTATGGGTTTGTTAGTTTTTGGCGAATTGCTAGTCTAATTCGATTGGAATCGAGCCAATGAAAAGTGGTTTTGATTTCAAGATAACTTTGGGCTTGTTAGTTTTTGGAGAATAGCTAGTCTAATTCCATTGGAATCGAGCCAATGGAAAGTGGTTTTTGATTTCATGATTACTTCGGGTTTGTTCGTTTCTAGCGAATAGCTAGTCTAATTCGATTGAAATCGACCCAATAAAAAGAGGGTTTTGATTTATGATAACTTCGAGTTTGCTCCTTTTGGGCGAATTGCTAGTCTAAGTCTTTAGAATCGAGCTAATGAAAAGTGGGTTTTGATTTCATGATAGCTTCGGATTTGTTAGTTTTTGGCGAATCGCTAGTCTAATTGATTGCAATCGAGCTAATGAATAGTGGTTTTTGATTCATGATAACTTCGGGTTTGTTCATTTTTGGGGAATTGCTAGTCCAATTTGTTTGGATTCGAGCCAATGAAAAGTGGTTTTTGATTTCTTGATAACTTCGAATTTGTTCGTTTTTTAAGAATTGCTGGTCTAATTTGATAGGAATCGAGCTAATGGAAAGCGGTTTTTGATTTCATGATAACTTCGGGTTTGTTCATTTTTGGCGAATAGCTAGTTCAATTCCATTGGAATCAAGCCACTGAAAATTGGTTTTTGATATCATGATAACTTCGGGATTGTTCATTTTTTGGGGAATTACTAGTCTAATTCGATTGGAATCGACCCAATGAAAAGTGGGTTTTGATTTCATGATAACTTCGGGTTCGTTATTGTTTTGGCGAATTGCTCGTCTAATTCAATTGGAATCTAGCAAGTGAAAAGAGATTATTGATATCATGATAACTTTGGGTTTGTTCGTTTTTGGCGAATTGCTAATCTAATTCGATTGGAATCGACTCAATGAAAAGTGGCTTTTGATTTCATGATAACTTCGGGCTTGTTCATTTTTTGCAAATTGCTAGTCCAATTCGATTGCAATCGAGCTAATGAAAAGTGGTTTTTGATTTCTCGATAACTTCGAATTTGTTCATCTTTTACGAATTGATAGTCTAATTCGATAGGAATCGAGCTAATGAAAATTGGTTTTGATTTCAGGATGTGACGCCCCGAACTTAAGCTTCGAGGGCCACGTACTTTACATGATAACTTTTGCCTTTGGTACGTGAAAATATTCTTAAATAGAAATATTACATGTTAAAAAATTATTTTCAACTTGGTAACATAATTCTTATAAAATTTGATGGCCGATAAAAGTGCACATCGACAAGGAATTATGCTTCACATATACGGCCTCGGCACTGTCAAGATTAGTTGGGGCAGAAAGTTTGACAATTTTTATAAAATTCATCCCAACTCCGTTTTCTACGAAATTTGTGGCATTAGAAAGATAATTTCAAGTAGTTTTCTAGGTTAAAATATGAAAATTTTCCAAGATCATATGATATAGACGTTTTACTGAAAACAGTGAAGTATTTCACAGGAGATCCAGATTGACCTTTGGACGTCAAAACCTTGATAACTCAGGCCATAGATATCCAAATTGAGTATTTCTTGCGGCCATACTTAGAGTACTTAAAGAGGAAAACATACATGTTTTTAGAATTTCAAACGGACGTTTATAGAGTTAGAAACATCATTTTGAAATTGACTCCAGAAACTGTCCCTTTTCTGCCTTTTATCACTTGCAAGGAAAATAAACTATAAAAACGTCTCTTAACATAACATGAAAGATATAATTACAAAGTTTACTATTAATACCATAATACATCATTCCATGTTCATATGTTTACATAATACCATAAGAAAAATAGATGTAAAAACTGCCATCGAACAAAACACACAAAAGAAAACTTTCGGTACAAAACTTCGTTGTCCTTAATCCATCATCGCGTAAGCCAACTAACTTCCATCAATTCAAATGATCATGGATCTGAAAAGTTTAGCATAACATACTTTGAGTATAAGGAAATACTCAGTAAGATACCATGCTTGAACATTTATCATGATAATACTACACCAAAGAAAGCAATCAAACCCATACTTCCATATTCCGACATGCCGGTGCCCTTTGGACTTGTCCTAAGGCATAGATATATCTAACATTTGTGGATTTCTCCACCATAATCATAACATTTGTGGATTTCTCCACCATTAACATACTTTGGTTTTTCATGCAT
>NW_019237361.1:0-3547 GCF_002742605.1 Olea europaea var. sylvestris | reverse complement strand
TTATATAGCTTTACACTTGTTTAATCCATGATCCAAATGTATGGTGGTGATGGATAACAAGTGGGGCTAATTATAGGTAATTAGTAGCCTAAAAACCTATATTTGCAAAGGAAATCTCTAATCTTCCAACTAATATAATCCAACCCTCTATCTTTCATTATTAGCAAATGTATCCCAAATCTTAACTTATTTCCAACTTACAAATTCAAAAATTGTGGATCATAACTTAATTTAATCATTTGGTCAATTGAAGTCCTAACAAAATAATCGACCACATTCAATTTCATACTTGACTTAAGGTTCGACTAATTAATAATCACTTCATGTAAACACAACATTTAACACCTCATGCTTGTAGTCATTAGCTATCTCTAACATTAACCACTACAAAAGTGGTGTCCCCTTTTCTTATGGCCAAAAACAGTATTGAAAGTTAAATCGCCATCTTAAAGAAATTTAAATCAGCATAAAATTTCGGAGTATTACACAGGATAACTTCGAGCTTGATCGTTTTTGGAGAATTGCTAGTCTAATTCGATTGGAATGGAGCCAATGAAAAGTGGTTTCTAATTTCATGATAACTATGGGTTTGTTAGTTTTTGGCGAATTTCTAGTCTAATTCCATTGGAATCGAGCCAATGGAAAGTGATTTTTGATTTCATGATTACTTCGGGTTTGTTCGTTTCTAGCGAATAGCTAGTCTAATTTGATTGGAATCGACCCAATAAATAGAGGGTTTTGATTTCATGATAACTTCGAGTTTGCTCCTTTTTAGCGAATTGCTAGTCTAAGTCTTTGGAATCAAGCCAATGAAAAGTGGGTTTTGATTTCATGATAGCTTCGGATTTGTTAGTTTTTGGCGAATTGCTAGTCTAATTGATTGCGATCGAGCTAATGAATAGTGGTTTTTGATTCAAGATAACTTTGGGTTTGTTCATTTTTGGGGAATTGCTAGTCCAATTCGTTTGGATTCGAGCCAATGAAAAGTGGTTTTTGATTTCTTGATAAATTCGGATTTGTTCGTTTTTTTAGAATTGCTAGTCTAATTTGATAGGAATCGAGCTAATGGAAAGCGATTTTTGATTTCATGATAACTTCGAGTTTGTTCGTTTTTGGCGAATAGCTAGTTTAATTCCATTGGAATCAAGCCAATGAAAATTGGTTTTTAATATCATGATAACTTCGAGATTGTTCATTTTTGGGGAATTACTAGTCTAATTCGATTGGAATCGACCCAATGAAAAGTGGGTTTTGATTTCATGATAACTTCGGGTTTGTTATTGTTTTGGCGAATTGCGAGTCTAATTCAATTGGAATCGAGCCAATGAATAGTCATTTTTGATCTCATGATAACTTTGGGTTTGTTCGTTTTCGGGAATTTGCTAGTCTAATTCGATTGGAAACGACACAATGAAAAGTGGCTTTCGATTTCATGATAACTTCGAGCTCGTTCGTTTTTTGTGAATTACTAGTCTAATTCGATTGCAATCGAGCTAATGAACAGTGGTTTTTGATTTCATGATAACTTCGGGTTTCTTCATTTTTGGAGAATTGCTAGTCCAAGTTGATTGGATTCGAGCCAATGAAAAGTGGCTTTTGATTTCTTGATAACTATGAATTTGTTTGTTTTTTACCAATTGATAGTCTAATTCGATAGGAATCAAGCTAATGAAAAGTTGTTTCATTTCAGGATAACTTTGGGCTTGTCCACTTTTGGCGAATTGCAAGTCTAATTCGATTGGAATGGAGCCAATGAAAAGTGGTTTCTGATTTGATGATAACTATGGGTTTGTTAGTTTTTGGCGAATTGCTAGTCTAATTCGATTGGAATCGAGCCAATGAAAAGTGGTTTTTGATTTCATGATAACTGTGGGCGGGCTTGTTAGTTTTTGGCGAATAGCTAGTCTGATTCCATTGGAATCGAGCCAATGGAAAGTGGTTTTCGATTTCATGATAACTTCGGGTTTGTTAGTTTTTAGCGAATAGCTCGATTAATTACATTGGAATCAAGCCAATGAAAATTGGTTTTTGATATCATGATAACTTCGGGTTTGTTCGTTTTTGACGAATTGTTAGTCTAATCCGATTGGAATCGACCTAATGAAAAGTGGGTTTTGATTTCATTATAACGTCGGGTTTGTTATTGTTTTGGCGAATTGCCAGCCTAATTCAATTGGAATCGAGCCAATGAAAAGTGATTTTTGATCTCATGATAACTTCGGGTTTGTTCGTTTTTGGCGAATTGCTAGTCTAATTCGATTGGAATCGACCCAATGAAAAGAGTGTTTTGATTTCGTGATAACTTCTGGTTTGCTCCTTTTTAGCGAATTGCTAGTCTAATTCTTTGGAATCGAGCCAATGAAAAGTGGTTTTTGATTTCATGATAACTTCGGATTTGGTAGTTTTTGGTGAATTGCTAGTCTAATTCGATTGGAATCGAGCCAATGGAATGTGGTTTTTGATTTCATGATAACTTCGGATTTGTTAGTTTTTGGCGAATTCCTAGTCTAATTCGATTGGAATCGAGCCAATGGAATGTGGTTTTTGATTTCATGATAACTTCGGGTTTGTTCTTTTTGGCGCATTACTAGTTTAATTCGATTGGAATCGACCCAATGAAAAGTGGCTTTCGATTTCATGATAACTTCGGGCTTGTTAGTTTTTTGGCGAATTACGCTAATTAAATTGGAATCGAGCCAATGAAAAGTCATTTTTGATCTAATGAGGGTTTGTTCGTTTCTGGTGAATTGCTACTCTAATTCGATTGGAATCGACCCAATGAAAAGTGGCTTTCGATTTCATGATAACTTCGGGCTTGTTCGTTTTTTGCGAATTGCTAGTCTAATTCGATTGCAATCGAGCTAATGAATAGTAGTTTTTGATTTCATGATAACTTCGGGTTTGTTCATTTTTAGGGAATTGCTAGTCCAAGTTGATTGGATTTGAGCTAATGAAAAGTGGTTTTTGATTTCTTGATAACTATGAATTAGTTTATTTTTGACGAATTGATAGTCTAATTCGATAGGAATAGAGCTAATGAAAAGTGGTTTTGATTTCAGGATAACTTCGGGCTTGTTCATTTTTGACGAATTGCTAGTCTAATTCGATTGGAATGGAGCCAATGAAAAGTTGTTTCTGATTTCATGATAACTATGGGTTTTTTAGTTTTTGCCGAATTGCTAGTCTAATTCGATTGGAATCGAGCCAATGAAAAGTGGTTTTTGATTTCATGATAACTGTGGGCTTGTTAGTTTTTGGCGAATAGCTAGTCTATTTCCATTGGAATCGAGCCAATGGAAAGTGGTTTTTGATTTCATGATAACTTCGGGTTTGTTAGTTTTTAGCGAATGGCTAGTTTAATTCCATTGGAATCAAGCAAATAAAAATTGGTTTTTGATATCATGATAACTTCGGGTTTGTTCATTTTTGGCGAATTGCTAGTCTAATTCGATTGGAATCAACCAAATGAAAAGTGGGTTTTGATTTCATGATAACTTCGGGTTTGTTATTGTTTTGGCGAATTGCCAGTCTAATTCAATTGGAATCG
>NW_019237360.1:0-2017 GCF_002742605.1 Olea europaea var. sylvestris | reverse complement strand
GACTGTGTCGGAATTTGCTGAAATTTGGCAGTTTGATCTGAAATAAAAATCGCGTCTGGGGCAATTTCGTCATTTTTCTCGACCGTGTCGGAATGGGCTCAAATTTTACAGGTTGATCGGAAACAAAAATCGCGTCGGGTGCAATTTCGTCATTTTTCTCGACTGTGTCGGAATTGGCTGAAATTTGACAGGTTAATCGGAATCAAAAATCGCGCCGGGGGCAATTTCGTCATTTTTCTCGACTGTGTCGGAATGTGCTCAAATTTGACAGGTTGATCGGAAACAAAAATCGCGTCGGTGGTAATTTCGTCATTTTTCTCGACTGTGTCGAAATTGGCTGAAATTTTGCAGTTTGATCGGAAATAATAATCGCGGCGGCGGTAATTTCGTCATTTTTCTCTACTGTGTCGGAATGGGCTCAAATTTGACAGGTTTATCGAGAACAAAACCGCGCCGGGTGTAATTTTGTCATTTTTCGCGACTTTATCGGAATTGGCTAAAATTTGACTTGTTGATCCGAAAAAAAAATCGCGCCGGGGTAATTTCGTCATTTTTCTCGACTTTGTCGAAATTGGCTGAAATTTGGCAGTTTGATCTGAAATAAAAATCGCGTCGAAACAATTTCGTCATTTTTCTCGACTGTGTCGGAATGGGCTCAAATTTGACAGGTCGATCGGAAACAAAAATCGGGTCGGGGGCAATTTCGTTATTTTTCTCGACTGTGTCGGAATTCGTTGAAATTTGGCCGTTTGATCTGAAATAAAAATCGCGCAGGGGCAATTTCGTCATTTTTCTCGACTGTGTCGGAATGGGCTCAAATTTGACAGGTTAATCAGAAACAAAAATCGCGTCGGGGGCAATTTCGTTATTTTTCTCGATTGTGTCGGAATTGGCTGAAATTTGGCAGTTTGATCTGAAATGAAAATCGCGCAGGGGACAATTTCGTCATTTTTCTCGACTGTGTCGGAATGGGCTCAAATTTGACAGGTTGATCGTAAACAAAAATCGCGCTGTGGGCAATTTCGGCATTTTTCTCGACTGTGTCGGAACTGGCTGAAATTTGGCAGTTTGATCGGGAATACAAATCGCGCGCGGCGGCAATTTTGTCATTTTTCTCGACCGTGTCGGAATGGGCTCAAATTTGACAGGTTTACCGGGAACAAAAATCGCGCCGGGTGTAATTTCGTCATTTTTCGCGACTGTGTCGGAATTTGCTAAAATTTGACTTGTTGATCGGAAACAAAAATCGCGCCGGGGGCAATTTCGTCATTTTTCTCGACTGTGTCGGAATTGGCTGAAATTTTTCAGGTTGATGGGAAACAAAAATCGCGCCGAGGGCAATGTCGTCATTTTTCTCGACCGTGTCGGAATGGGCTCAAATTTTACAGGTTGATCGGAAACAAAAATCGCGCCGGGAGCAATTTCGTCATTTTTCTGGACTGTGTCGGAATTTGTTAAAATTTGGCAGTTTGATCTGAAATAAAAATCGCGCCGGGGGCAATTTCGTCATTTTTCTCGACTGTGTCGAAATGTGCTCAAATTGATAGGTTGAACGGAAACAAAAATCGCGTCGTGGGTAATTTCGTCATTTTTCTCGACTGTGTCGGAATTGGCTGAAATTTGGCAGTTTGATCGGAAAAAAAAATCGCGCCGCGGCAATTTCGTCATTTTTCTCGACTGTGTCGGAATGGGCTCAAATTTGACAGGTTGATCGGAAACAAAAATCGCGTTGGGGGTAATTTCGTCATTTTTCTCGACTGTGTCGGAATGGGCTCAAATTTGACAGGTTTATCGGGAACAAAAATCGCGCCAGGTGTAATTTCGTCATTTTTCGCGACTTTATCGGAATTGGCTAAAATTTGACAGGTTGATCGGAAACAAAAATCGCGTTTGGGGCAATTTCGTCATTTTTCTCGACTGTGTCGGAATTGGCAGAAATTTGGCAGTTTGATCTGAAATAAAAATCGCGCAAGGGGCAATTTCGTCATTTTTCTCGACTGTGTCGGAATGGGCTCAA
>NW_019237359.1:0-2018 GCF_002742605.1 Olea europaea var. sylvestris | reverse complement strand
AAAATTTCGCTCAATTCTTCGTCCGTCGACTCTCCAAGCGTTCTAAATATGCAAGTGCTCATTCTTTCGAAAAATGGTCAAAAATCCCTCGTACGTCACGACGAAGTGGTGAGTTCAATCCAAAACGGTCGCGACATTTCTGAGAAGTACTTATGGGCCCAAAACGTACACCGTGTGCAAAAGTTACGCTCAACACATCGTACGTCAACTCTCCAAGCATTCCAAATATGCAAGTGCTCATTCTTTCAAAAAATGGATAAATTCTCTCGTATGCCATGATGAAGCCATGACTTCAATCCAAAATGGTCGCTACATTTTCGAAAAGTTCTTATGCGCCCAAAATGGACGCCGTTTGCGAACGTTACGTGCAATTCTTCGAATGCCGACAATCCGAGCATTCCAAATTTGAAATTGCTCATTCTTTCTAAAAATGGCCAAAATCCCTCGTACGTCACGATGAAGTTGTGAGTTCAAACCAAAACGGTCGTTACATTTTCGAAAAGTACTTATGGGCCCAAAATGGACACCGTGTGCAAAAGTTACGCTCAATTCTTCGTACGCCGACTCTCCGAGCGTTCCAAATATGCAAGAGCTCATTCTTTCGAAAAATGGCTGAAATGCCTCATACGTCATGATGAAGTGGTGAGTTCAATCCAAAACGATCGCTGCATTTCCAAAAAGTACTTATGGGCCCAAAACGGACACCGTGTGCAAAAGTTACGCTCAATTCTTCGTACGCCGACTCTCCAAGCGTTCCAAATATGCAAGTGCTCATTCTTTCGAAAAATGGCTGAAATGCCTCATACGTCATGATGAAGTGGTGAGTTCAATCCAAAACGATCGCTGCATTTCCAAAAAGTACTTATGGGCCCAAAACGGACACCGTGTACAAAAGTTACGCTCGATTCTTCGTACGTCGACTCTCCAAGCGTTCCAAACGTGCAAGTGCTCATTCTTTCAAAAAATGGCTGAAATCCCTCGTACGTCATGATGAAGTGGTGAGTTCAATCCAAAATGGTCGCTGCATTTCCAAAAAATACTTATGGGCCCAAAACGGACGCCGTTTTCAAAAGTTACGCTCGATTCTTCGAACGCGCAAAATCCAAGCGCTCCAAATATGCAAGTGCTCATTCTTTCGAAAAATGGCCGAAATCCCTCTTACGTGATGACGAAGTGCTGAGTTCAATCCAAAATGGTCGTTACATTCCTAAAAAGTACTTACGGGCCCAAAACGGACGCCGTGTGTTATGGGCCCAAAATGGACGCCATTTTCAAAAGTTACGCTCCATTCTTCGAACGCGGACAATCCAAGCGCTCCAAATATGCAAGTGCTCATTCTTTCAAAAAATTGCCGAAATCCCTCTTACGTCACGACGAAGTGTTGAGTGCGATCCAAAACGGACGCTACATTTTCAAAAAGTACTTATGGGCCCGAAACGGACACCGTGTGCAAAAGTTACGCTCAACTCTTCGTACGCCGACTCTCCAAGCGTTCCAAATATGCAAGTGCTCATTCTTTCGAAAAATGGCCGAAATCCCTCATACGTCGCGACGAAGCGGTGAGTTCAATCCAAAACGGTCGCTACATTTTCAAAAAGTACTTATGGCCCCAAAATGGACGCCGTTTTCAAAAGTTACGCTCAATTCTTCGTACGCCGACTCTCCAAGCGCTCCAAATATACAAGTGCTCATCCTTTCGAAAAATGGTCGAAATGCCTCATACGTCACGATGAAGTGGTGAGTTCAATCCAAAACGGTCGCTGCATTTTCAAAAAGTACTTATGGGCCCAAAACGGACACCGTGTGCAAAAGTTACGCTCAATTCTTCGTACGCCGACTCTCCAAGCGTTCCAAATATGCAGGTGCACATTCTTTCCAAAAATGGCCGAAATCCCTCGTACACCACGATGAAGTGGTGAGTTCGATCCAAAACGATCGCTGCATTTCCAAAAAGTACTTATGGGCCCAAAACGGACGCTGTTTTCAAAAGTTACGCTCGATTCTTCGAACGCGGACAA
>NW_019237358.1:0-2018 GCF_002742605.1 Olea europaea var. sylvestris | reverse complement strand
TGTGTAGACACATGTAAAATTATCTAGAAGAAATCATATGTAAGCTGTGATCTATAAATGGGGCATGAGTCTCTCATTTGTATGTAAGCTAAAAAAGCCATTGTAAGCAAAAGTTATTGTCATTCTAATAAAGTTCATTTCTCCTACTCACTTTGTCTACTAAATTAGTTTCTATCAAAATCTTCCATACTACTAACTTACAACAAAAGGCCAATTATTTTCTACCTCCAAAATTCTCCCATAAAAAACATAATAAACCATCTAATCCAATCTCATCACTACGAGAAAAATCATCTGTGGTATCAGAGCTACGTTCGATTGATATTGAGCGTAATAAGATATTATGGCAGACGCTTTCCGTTCATCCATCCCTATTCCAACATTTAATGGAGACAACTATGACTTTTGGTTCATTAAAATGAAGACCTACTTTTGTGCGCAAAATTTATGGGATGTCGTCAATGATGGGTATATTAACCCACATGACATTTCCACTCTATCTACAGCACAAAAGAAGGAACTTAAAGAGAATCAACAAAAAGATTCTCTAGCACTACTTGCTCTACAAATTAGCTTGACGGACACTTATTTTCCAAGAATCATGGGAGCCAAAACGGCAAAAGAAGCTTGGGATAAACTGAAGGAGGAGTTTCACGGCAGTGACAAGGTACGAACTTGCCATCTTCAAACTTTAAGAAGGAATTTTGAAAATTTAAAAATGAATGATTCTGAAATCTCAAAAGATTATTATTCAAGAATAGATGAAATAGTAAATCAATTAAGATCATGTGAAGATGATGTTCCTCAAAAAAAAAGTCGTTGGAAAAATTTTAATTACTTGGATAGAAAAATATGATCCAATTATTGCAGCTATTGAAGAGTAAAAAAATATAGATAAGTTGACAGCTGCAGAATTAATGGGCTCACTAGAAGCACATGAAAAAAGATTAGAAAGGCATTATGAGATTAACACTGAATATGCATTCCAATCTAAAGTTAATATGCGGTTTCAGAAATCTAACGAAGGTGGGAGAAAATTTAAAAAAAAATTGTAAAAATAAAGAAACTCAAGGAAAAGAATTTGATAAAAGTGGCAAGTATCTTTTATGTGATATATGTAAAAGAAAAAGTCATTTGGAGAAGGACTGTTGGTTTAAAGAAAAATCACAGTGTCGTCACTGTAAAAGATTTGGTCACGACGAAAAATTTTGTCGTTCTAAACAAAATCATCAAGCTAATTTCTCTGAAGAAAAGGATAAAGAAAGAAGTTTATTTTACATCACTAGGAAGGATGCATTTGATGACAAACTGGATATATGGTATCTAGACAGTGGTTGTAGTAATCATATGACAAAAGATGAAAGTAATTTCTGTAGTCTTGATAAAATCAAGGCAAAAATCAAGATTGACAATGGAAATTTTATAGAGGCAACAGGTAAAGGCACTATTGATGTTGACACAAAAAAGGGAAAGAGATACATCAATGAAATTCTCTTAGTTCCTACAATAGATCAAAATCTATTAAGTGTAGGTCAAATGATGGAGAAAGGATATACATTACATTTTGAAGGAGATTCTTGCATTATCTATGACAAGAAAGATAAATCTCTTGTAACTGCAAAAGTAAAAAAAGGGAGAACAGATGCTTTCTAATCCAATGGAGATATGCAAACAGTGCGGCAATAATGGCACAAGTGGACGAGTCATGGCTGTGACACAAAAGATTTGGACATTTCACTTCCATGGGTTGAAAATTCTGCATCAAAAAACCATGATGAGAGACTTACCATTCATAAAAGAGATTGATGCAGTCTGCGAAGGATGTTTGCTCGGGAAACAACACCGCCAACCGTTTCCGTCTGAAAATCTTGGAGAGCTAAAAACCCATTAGAGCTAATACATACAGCTGTATCGGTCCGATGCGTACTCCATCAAATGAGCAAAATAGGTACTTCATTCTCTTCATTGATGACTACACTAGAATGACATGGGTATATTTCTTACGTGAAAAATCCCAA
>NW_019237357.1:0-2018 GCF_002742605.1 Olea europaea var. sylvestris | reverse complement strand
ATCGAGCCAATGAAAAGTGGCTTTTGATTTCAAGATAACTTTGGGTTTGTTCATTTTTGGGGAAATGCTAGTCCAATTCGATTTGAATCGAGCCAATGAAAATTGGTTTTTGATTTAGTGATAACTTTTAGTTTGTTCTTTTTGTTAAATTGCTAGTCTAATTCGATTGGAATCGAGCTAATGAAAACTTGTTTTTGATTTCATGAAAACTTCGGGTTTGTTCGTTTTCGGTGAATTGCTAGTCCAATTCGATTGGAATCGAGCCAATGAAAAGTTGTTTTTGATTTCATGATAACTTTGAGTTCGATCATTTTCGACGAATTGCCCGTCTAATTCGATTGGAATCGAGCCGATGAAAAGTTGTTTTTGATTTCATGATAACTTTGAGTTTGATCATTTTCGACGAATTGCCCTTTCTAATTGAATTGGAATCGAGCCAACGAAAAGTGATTTTTGATTTCATGATAACTTCGGGTTTGTTCGTTTTCGGCTAATTGCTAGTCTAATTCGATTGGAAACGAACCAATGAAAAGTAATTTTTGATTTCATGATAACTTCGGGCGTGATCATTTTCGGTGAATTGCAATTCTAATTCGATTGTAATCAAGCCAATAAAAAGTGGCTTTCGATTTCATGATAACTTCGAGTTTGATTGTTTTCGAAAAATTTCTAGTCTAATTCGGTTTGAATCGAGCCAATGAAAAGTGGATTAAAATTTCATGATAACTTCGGGTTTGATCAATTTCGGCAAATTGCTAGTCCAATTCGATTGGAATTGAGCCAATGAAAAGTGGTTTTTGATTTCATGATAACTTCAAGTTTGATCATTTTCGGCGAATCGCCAGTCTAATACGATTGGAATCGAGCCAATGTAAAGTGATTTTTGTCTTCATGTTAACTTCGGGCTTGTTCGTTTTCAGCTAATTGCTTGTCTAATTCGATGGGAATCAAGCCAATAAAAAGTGGCTTTCGATTTCATGATAACTTTAGGCTTGATTGTTCTTGAAAAATTGCTAGTCTAATTCTGTTGGAATCGAGCCAACGAAAAGTGGTTTTCGATTTCATGATAACTTCAGGTTTGATCGTTTTCGAAAAATTGCTATTCTAATTCGGTTGGAATCGAGCCAATGAAAACTGGTTTTCGATTTCATGATAACTTCGGGTTTGATCAATTTCAACAAATTGCTAGACTAGACCAATTCGATTGGAATCGAGCCAATGAAAAGTGGTTTTTGATTTCATATAACTTCGAGTTTGATCATTTTCGGGGAATAGCCAGTCTAATTCGATTGGACTCGAGACAATAAAAAGTGATTTTTCATTTCATGATAACTTCGGGTTTGTTCGTTTTCGGCTAGTTGCTATTCTAATTCGATTGGAATCGAGCCAATGAAAAGTGGCTTTTGACTTCGAGATAACTTTGGGTTTGTTCATTTTTGGAGAAATGCCAGTCTAATTCGATTGGAATCAAGCCAATAAAAAGTGGTTTTTGATTTAGTGATAAGTTTGGGTTTGTTCTTTTTGGCGAATTGCTAGTCTAATTCGACTGGAATCGAGCCAATGAAAAGTGGTTTTTGATTTCATGAAAACTTCGGGTTTGATCATTTTCGGTGAATTGATAATCTAATTCGATTGGAATCGAGCCAATTAAAAGTTGTTTTTGATTTCATGATAACTTTGAGTTTGATCATTTTCGACGAATTGCCCGTCTAATTCGATTGGAATCGAGCCAATGAAAAGCGATTTTTGATTTCATGATAACTTCGGGTTTGTTCATTTTCGGCTAATTGCTAGTCTAATTCGATTGGAAACGAACCAATGAAAAGTGATTTTTGATTTCATAATAAATTCAGGTTTGACCATTTTCACTGAATCGCAATTCTTATTCGATTGGAATCATGCCAATAAAAAGTGGCATTCGATTTCATGATAACCTCGGGTTTGATCGTTTTTGAAAAATTGCTAGTCTAATTCGGTTGTAATCGAGCCAATGAAAAGTGGATTACAATTTCATGATA
>NW_019237356.1:1749-2018 GCF_002742605.1 Olea europaea var. sylvestris | reverse complement strand
GGGGGTAATTTCGTCATTTTTCAAAACTGTGTCGGAATTGACTAAAATTTGATAGGTTGATCGGAAACAAAAATCGCGCCGGGGACAATTTCGTCATTTTTCGCGATTGTGTAGGAATGGGCTAAAATTTGATAGGTTGATCGGAAACAAAAATCTCGCCGGGGGCAATTTCGTCATTTTTCCCAAATGTTTCGGAATTGTCTTAAATTTGAAGGGTTGATCGGAAACAGAAATCGCGCCGGGGGCAATTTCCTCATTTTTCGCGACTG
>NW_019237356.1:0-1682 GCF_002742605.1 Olea europaea var. sylvestris | reverse complement strand
CGCCGGGGGCAATTTCGTCATTTTTTGCGACTGTGTCGGAATGGGCAAAAAATTGACAGGTTGATCGGGAATAAAAATCGCGTCGGGGGTAATTTCGTCATTTTTCAAAACTGTGTCAGTATAGGCTAAAATTTGATAGGTTGATCGGAAACAAAAATCGCGCCGGGGTCAATTTCGTAATTTTTCGCGACGATGTTGGAATGGGCTAAAATTTGATTGGTTGATCAGAAACAAAAACCGCGCCGGGGGCAATTTCGTCATTTTTCGCGACTTTGTCGGAATGGGCTAAAATTTGACTGGTTGATCGGAAACAAAAATCGCGCCGAGGCCAATTTCGTCAATTTTCAAAACTGTGTCAGAATTGGCTAAAATTTGACAGGTTGATCGGAAACAGAAATCGAGCCGGGGGCTATTTCGTCATTTTTCGCGACGGTGTCGGAATGGGCTAAAATTTGAAAGGTTGATCGGAAACAAAATCGCGTCGGGGGCAATTTCGTCATTTTTCGCGACTGTGTCGGAATGGACTAAAAATTGACAGGTTCATCGGGAGCAAAAATCGCGCCGGGGGCAATTTCGATTTTTCGCAACTGTTTCGGAATTTGCAAAAATTTGACTGGTTGATCGGAAACAGAAATCGCGCCGAGGGCTATTTCGTCATTTTTCGCGACTCTGTCGGAATGGGCTAAAATTTTAAAGGTTGATAGGAAACAAAAAACCGCGTCGGGGGCAATTTCGTCATGTTTCGCGACTGTGTCGAAATTGGCTAAAAATTGATAGGTTGATCGGGAACAAAAATCGCGCCGGGGGTAATTTCGTCATTTTTCAAAACTGTGTCGGAATTGGCTAAAATTTGATATGTTGATCGGAAACAAAAATCGCGCCGGGGACAATTTCGTCATTTTTCGCGACTATGTCAGAATGGGCAAAAAATTGACAGGTTGGTCGGGAACAAGAACCGCGCCGGGGGTAATTTCGTCTTTTTTCAAAACTGTGTCGGAATTGGCTAAAATTTGATAGGTTGATAGGAAACAAAAATCGCGCCGGGGTTAATTTCGTCTTTTTTCGCGACTGTGTAGGAATGGGCTAAAATTTGACAGGTTGATCAGAAACAAAAATCTCGCCGGGGGCAATTTCGTCATTTTTCGCAAATGTTTCGGAATTGGCTAAAATTTGACAGGTTGATCGGAAACAGAAATCGCGCCGGGGGCTATTTCGTCATTTTTCGCGACTGTGTCTGAATGGGCTAAAATTTGACAGGTTGATCGGAAACAAAAAACCTTGCCTGGGGCAATTTCGTCATTTTTCGCGACTGTGTCGGAATGGGCTAAAAATTGACAGGTTGATCGGAAACAAAAACCGCGCCGGGGGTAATTTCGTCATTTTTAAAACTGTGTCGGAATTCGCTAAAATTTAATAGGTTGATCGGAAAGAAGAATCGCGCCGGGGTCAATTTCGCATTTTTCGCGACGATGTCGGAATGGACTAAAATTTGATTGGTGGATCGGAAACAAAAACCTCGCCAGGGGCAATTTCGTCATTTTTCGCGACTGTGTTGGGATGGGCTAAAATTTGACAGGTTGATCGGAAACAAAAACCGCCCCGGGGGTAATTTCGTCATTTTTCAAAACTGTGTCGAAATTCGCTAAAATTTAATAGGTTGATCGGAAAGAAGAATCGCGCCG
>NW_019237355.1:0-2018 GCF_002742605.1 Olea europaea var. sylvestris | reverse complement strand
AAAAACACATAGTAGACGAAGAGAGATCGAAGGGAAAAAGGAGACGGTTCAGAAAACCCTAGTTCTAGAGAGTTCCCAAACTAAGAGAAAGAAAAGACGCGTAAAATGAAAAATTAGGTTTAGGGAAAAATATCATACAATATATATATGAGGGCTCATCACGGTAGATTTAGGTTTAGGGGATCCAACGGTCCGGAGCAACACATGTGGCCAAAGTTGGGCTCGGGTTTTGGGCCTCTTGTTTGAGTTATCGGGCAATGGGTTGTAGTATTTGCAATAGGCTTAGCCCAATCTATCATCATAGCCCAATAGTTTGAGTTGTAATTCCAAAATTGGCATCACAATTCAAACACTTCTCGTTTAGGTTTTAGAAGTTCGACCAGTGCTCGACTGGGACAAGGGTAAAGCCGTCGAGTTTCTACTTGAATGACTTGGTAAGTAAAACATTGCCCTTGTCACAAATGTGCTTTCTTTTCCTTAAAAAGTTATCTAATGAAGATAATGTGCGTAAATCGTAATACTGTAGGATTAGTTGAATATGATGATGTTCTCCCAATTTACATTGGAGATGATCGCACTGATGAAAATGCATTCGAGGTAAATGTCTAAAATTTCAAGAGCACATTGCCCATCAGCAGCACCTTTTGTGCTTTTAGTATGCAGTTGTAGACTCGACTGGGCTGGATAGCATAAAAAACAAGATTTTGAAATCAGACCTAGCTAATGTGTTTACAGGTTTTAAGAGAGGGTAATCGAGGTTACGGTATCTTAGTTTCTTCAACGCCAAAGGAAAGCGGTGCATTTTACTCGCTCAGGGATCCATCAGAGGTACTAACAAATTGTGGATAATTTTCATTAGCTTCTTTCTGGTTTCGAAAAGGAGTCTGAAACTTTAAAAAATAATGTCTCTATAATAACACATGCACGTCATGGAATTTCTTAACAACTTGGTGAAATGGAGTAGCACAAATTGCTCTAGGATTATAATATGATATAGGAAGATTGGATAAACGTTGTATACAAGAAAATTCTTTTGTTGTTTACACACAACTTTAGGAGCAGAGGTGTCTGAGCAATAATTTATTCTCCTCTGCCATTATTTATTTATTTTGGTTCTATATTCTTTCATTTCTCGGCCTCCCTTCAGCTGAGCGGATATGCCATTGCAGCTGCCTTAAACCATTTGTACAGCCAAAGAATTCACAGAATAGCTATAGATGTGAAACATGGGGGTGGGCTCCGTGTATTTAAAATATTGTCCAAAAATACTATCCACCCTCATGTTGTATGTATTCTGTAAAAATTCTGTAAATCAATTTTATGTACATGTAGACTCACTGATTGCAGCTATGTGGTTTATTTGGTCGAGAATTGTGCAGCACTAAACAATATTAAAGAAGAAAAAAAATTCAAAATTTACTTTGTCTAATTTGTCGATTTTCAAAATTATTGAAATTTGAATGTTAATTTTGGAATTGTAGCAGCAAAAGAAAAAAAAAATTGAGGTTCAAAATTTTCATTTTCCCTAGTCAAAGCGTTGAATAAATTTTGGTCTGTGTTCTATAATAAATTTAATTTTGACAACTATATATTGAAAATGAAATGACTTATATCTTATTACATAACGAGGAATAGAGGAAACCAACTCTGTCAAAATTAAAAACTATGTTTTTATCTGAATCAAGAAATAGAAAAAGGAAAAATGTACTAAACGTATAGTTCATGTTTAGCATAAAATCATTCTACCGTATTTTTTATTTTGTTTTATTTTTTGTTTTTATTTCTCTCTTCTTTTTTTCTTTCTTGATATTAAACAATTAAAATGAAATCTTCACTAGCAAATATAAGGCACCGTTTAATAGGCACCAATTTTTTAGGGAAAATGGAATTAGAATGACAATTTCCAACTTTTGTGTGTTTGATAGTGTTATATTTTCCATGGATATTAATTTCTTGAATTTTTTGGGAATTGTAGTTTTCTAGCTTTTGTTCCAGGTAGTTGAATTATTTATTTATTT
>NW_019237354.1:0-2018 GCF_002742605.1 Olea europaea var. sylvestris | reverse complement strand
GGCGCGATTTTTACTTCCAGTCAACCAGCCAAATTTCAGCCCATTCCGACACCGTCGCAAAAAATGACGAAATTGCCCCGGCGTGATTTTTGCTACCGATCAACCTGCCAAATTTTAGTTCATTCCGACACCGTCGCTAAAAGTGACGAAATTGCCCCAGGCGCGATTTTCACTTCCAGTCAACAAGCCAAAATTTTTCCCCCGGCGCGATTTTCACTTCCAGTCAACAAGCCAAATTTCAGCCCATTTCGACATCATCGCGAAAAATGACGATATTGCCTCCGGCGCGATTTTTGTTTCCGATCAACCTATCCAATTTTAGCCCATTTCGACACCGTCGCAAAAAATGACGAAATTGCCCCCGGCACGATTTTTGTTTCCGATCAACCTGTCAAATTTGAGCCCATTCCGACACCGTCGCGAAAAATGAAGAAATTGCCCCCGGCGCAATTTTTGTTTCCCATCAACAAGCAGAAATTTAGCCCATTCCGACACCGTTGCGAAAAACGACGAAATTGCCCCTAGCCCGATGTTTGTTTCCGATCAACCTGTCAAATTTGAGCCCATTCCGACACCGTCGCAAAAAATGACGGTATTGCCCCTGGCGCGGTTTTTGTTTCCGATCGACCGGTCAAATTTGAGCCCATTCCGACTCCGTCGCGAAAAATGACAAAATTGCCCCTGGCGCTGTTTTTGTTTCCGATCAACCTGTCAAATTTTAGCGCATTCCGACACCGCCACGAAAAATGACAAAATTGCCCCCGACGCGATTTTTTTTTCCAATCAACCAGCCAAATTTCAGGCCATTCCGACACCGTTACGAAAAATGACGAAATTCCCCCTGGGGCGATTTTTTTTTCCAATCAACCTATCAAATTTTATCCAATTCCAGCACAGTCGTGAAAAATACGAAATTGCCCCGGCGCGATTTTTGTTTCCGATCAACCTGTCAAATTTCAACCCATTCCGACACCGCCGTGAAAAATGACGAAATTGCCCCTGGCGCGATTTTTTTCCAATCAACCTGTCAAATTTTAGCCAATTCCGACACCGTCGCGAAAAATGACAAAATTGCCCCCGGAGCAATTTTTGTTGCCCGTCAACCTGCGAAATTTTAGCCCATTCCGACACCGTCTCAAAAAATGACGATATTGCCCACGGCTCGATTTTTGTTTCTGTTCAACCTGTCAAATTTGAGCGCATTCCAACTCCGTCGCGAAAAATGACGAAATTGCCCCCGACGCGATTTTTGTTTCCGATCAACCTATCAAATTTTAGCCCATTTCGACACCGTCACGAAAAATGACGAAGTTGCCCTCGGCAAGATTTTTTTTTCCGATCAACCTGTCAAATTTGAGCCCATTCCGACACCGTCGCGAAAAATAAAGAAATTGCCCCCGGCGCAATTTTTGTTTCCCATCAACAAGCAGAATTTTAGCCCATTCCGACACCGTTCCGAAAAACGACGAAATTGCCCCTAGCCCGATGTTTGTTTCCGATCAACCCGTCAAATTTGAGCCCATTGCGACACCGTCGCAAAAAATTACGAAATTGCCCCTGATGCGATTTTTGTTTCCGATCAACCTGTCAAATTTTGGCCCATTCCAACACCGTCGCAAAAAATGACGAAATTGCCCCCGACGCGATTTTTGCTTCCAATCAACCAGCCAAATTTCAGGCCATTCCGACACCGTTGCGAAAAATGACTAAATTGCCCCTGGCGCGGTTTTTTCCGATCAACCTGTCAAATTTTAGCCCATTCCGACACCATCGCGAAAAATGACGAAATTGCCCCCGGCGCGATTTTCACTTCCAGTCAACAAGCCAAATTTCAGCCCATTTCGACATCATCGCGAAAAATGACGATATTGCCTCCGGCGCGATTTTTGTTTCCGATCAACCTATCCAATTTTAGCCCATTTCGACACCGTCGCAAAAAATGACGAAATTGCCCCCGGCACGATTTTTGTTTCCGATCAACCTGTCAAATTTGAGCCCATTCCGACACCGTCGCGAAA
>NW_019237353.1:0-2018 GCF_002742605.1 Olea europaea var. sylvestris | reverse complement strand
CATTGAACACATGTTTGGTAAGTTTGAAATGGTTTTGGGTGATTGGGAGTATAATTCACGCATTTCAAGACAAAAGGACGTTTTCAAAAATTTAAAGGAGAAATGTGTATTAGAGAATTCAAAGAGGGAAAATAAATTTTTGTATTTCATTATGTTTTGTTTTATTTTGAAAAAAAAAAGTGTCTATGCGACCAACCGAAACAAAAAGGGGGCAAATTATATCACTATGCGACTGCATAGGACACAACTATGTGGCCGCATAGTAGTGATCCAGTCATGGACTTAAGCCATGACCAGCTCACTCTAAATCATTTCCCCCATTTCCCTCTCACATTTCTCCCTCAAACCCTAGGTCCAAAAATTCCCATCTTACACGCACACACCCAAAAACATTCCTAGACCCTCCTTCATTTCTTCAATCATTCACGCATTCATTGCAAAAACCTAAGGCGAAAAAGGTATGAGTTTTATTCCTTCTCCTCATTTAGACTTTGGTTTGTAGTTACTCACAGTTTACAATTGGAAATTGAGTCGAAGGGGTGTAAGTAGGCCTGGTTTATGGCATTGATTTGTGTTTATGCATTTTGGGTGATTACACTTTGCCAAGTATTAATAGAATGGAATTGAATATGTTGCACACAACATGTTCGATAAATTGCCTAAGTGAAGTTTGTTGTGCATTATGTGGAATCTTGCATTTAACAATCTGAATATATAAATTAACATACACATTGTGATCGAATGCCATACTGGAAGCTCTCACTCACCAACTACGCACATGTAGGCACCCATGTTAGGTTCACGTCACTTCACAGCACCCATTTCGTCCCTTGAGTTAAGTACCCGTACGACATCCAATGGGCATGAAATTTGAATATGTACCACCTCACATTTTGTACTTTCATATACCCGGAGGTTGCTCTGGAAAAATTCAATTTTTCTCGATGATGTCCGGGGGGTGAAAGTGCGCACTTGATCATGGGTCACTTGACACAATTTGGATGTTTTGAGCTCAGCTTGTGTGTATGTTATTATTTTGCATTCCTTATATGTTCTTGAGCATGTTTCCTAGAAGTTTACATATTACCACATGTGCATACACATGAAAGGCCATGTCAAACATCAAATCCATTTTGCAACACGTAGGCACATGGCTAGGTCACGGCACCCTACGTCTCCTTTTTTACACCATCATTTGACACACCAAACAAAGTCCAATTAATTTGAAATTTGAGTATATGCTAGACCTCATTGAATACTTTCATGTGCCTGGAGATTGCTCGAGAAAATTTCGATATTTTTCGATGATGTCCGGGGATGAACATGCGCACTCGTTCATGGGTCCAATTTCTCAAATGTGCATGTTTAGGCCTAGTTTCTTCATTTTTCATATTGGCACACTATTTACACTATCTTGAATATCAAGTTTTGAAGATTGTACACCAATGTGTTATATGTGCATGTTGAAGCAAGTTTGGGGGATTTGTGAAATACATGCCTTGCTAATATCATTCCATCTCTCTTTTTTCAACACGAAGTTTAATGAATGTTATTTTTGCACCTTTGCAGGATGCCTCCAAAAAGAACATCAAAAGGAAAAGAGAAGGTTGGTTCCGCATCTGGCACAGCCCGGACTATAGAGCCCGAAGGGGGTGTCAGGAGATTTTTATCTTCAGACACAGCAGCCCGTTACGCCAGTGTTGTCCGTGAGTGGGCACTCATCCCCGAAAGGCCAGTTAAGTTGGAAGATTTCCCCGATTTTGAATTAGTTTATTTAATTCACAACTGTGGTTGGGAGAAAGTGATTGAGAGACCACATCCAGTGTATGAAAATCTGGTGAAGGAGTTTTATGTCAACCTCAATACAGAAATCGACACTCCTAGATCAGATCATCTACATCAAACATGGGTTCGGGGTAAATGGATTATGTTTTCACCAGAAGTGATTCATGATTACTATCAGCTAACTTGGAATAATGTGGTCCCAGTCCCACATGATTTCAATTGGATTGAGGTTG
>NW_019237352.1:0-2018 GCF_002742605.1 Olea europaea var. sylvestris | reverse complement strand
TCTATTTATAGGTAAATATCCCATAACTTAAAGCAAATGAAGGGTCAAATTTCATTTAAGAGAGAAAACATGGGTGCCCTTTATGTTTGAGGTTAAATGCTTCAATTTAGTGGGATTTTTATTGCCAAAAACGTGGGTGATCCTTTTAGAAAATAATTGATGAAAATATACATTTAAATTCTAGAGAAAAACGAGAATTTTCATTTCAGGCAGTTTCAGTCGACCGGTTGACACTGCACAACTTTCAGTGTTTCTATCATAACTTCTTCTCCTGATATCCGATTGAGATAATTCAAAGTGCGTTGCAAAGCTAACTCAAAGAGCTACAACTTTTATTTAGATATCATTTTTCAAATCGAAAGTTTCCTATGTCGAATATGGATCTCAAATGAGACTTAAAATCTGTAGTATACTTTAGTCATCCAATATTCATGTCTTAGTGCCACTAAGGTGTCTAGAATTATTTGGGGTTCTACATCCCCCACACCTTAATTAAAATTTCATCCTCAAAATTTACCTTCCGATTGGGTGAATAGTGTTGGATACTTGTCTTTGGCTTCTTCTTCTTTTTCCCAAGTGGCTTCTTCTATGTCATGATGATTCCACTGTATCTTAACCAGCTGAATCTCTTTATTCCTTAGTTTATGCACTTTTCGATCCAATATCTTGATCGATCATTCCTCGTACGACAAATCTTTCTATACCTCTAAGGTTTGATAACTCACTATATGATTAGGATCATGTACATACTTCTTTATCATCGATATATGGAGCACATCGTGCACTGCTGATAATTCAGGTGGCAAAGCTAGTCGGTAAGCCACATTTCCGACTTATCAAGTATCTTGAAAGGTCCGATATACCGGGGTCGTAGCTTGCCTTTCTTTCCAAATCTAAGTACACCTTTCATCAATGCTACTTTCAGAAACACTTTATCCCCAACTTGAAATTATAAATCCTTCCTCCTTGTATCTGCATAGCTCTTTTGTCGATCCTGTGCTGCCTTTATTCTTGCACGGATCTTATCGATTACCTCGACCATCCTTTCAACCATTTCTGGTCCCAAAACTCTCTTCTCTCCGACTTCATCCCAATGAACAGGGGATCTACATCTTCTACCATAGAGAGCTTCGTATGGTGCCATTCCAATAGTTGTTTGGAAACTGTTATTATAAGCGAACTCTAATAGAGGTAAGTATGACTCCCAATTACCTCCTAAATCCAAAACACATGTTCTTAGCATGTCTTCCAAAGTTTGGATGGTCCTTTCAGACTGACCATCGGACTAAGGGTGATATGCTGTACTAAAGTTCAGCTTCGGTCCCATAGCTCCTTGTAGACTTTTCCAAAATTTGGACGTGAACCTTGGGTCTCTGTCAGACACAATGGATCCAGGTACACTGTGTAATCTCACAACCTCTTTAATGTACAACTGTGCCAATTGGTCTAAACTGAATGTCATTTTCACTGGAAGAAAATGAGCTGACTTCGTTAGTCAATCCACTACTACTCATATAGTATTATTTCCTCTTGCTGACTTCGGGAATCCAACCACAAAGTCCATCATGATATTTTCCCATTTCCATTCAGCTATATCTAGGGGATTTAATAATCCAGCTGGTTTTTGGTGTTCTGCTTTAACATGTTGACATACCATGCACTTCAGCACGTACAGCCCTATACTTCTTTTCATATTTCTCCACCAAAATGTATCTCGAAGATCTCGATACATTTTCGTACCACCGAGATGTGCGATGTATGGGGTGGAATGAGCTTCTTTTAATATCTCTTTTCTCAAGGTTTCATCCTTAGGCATGCAAATTCTTCCTTTAAATATCAGTGCCTGATCCTCAGTTATTCCAAAGTCCTTTTCGTTATCGATACCAACCTCATTCTTAATTTTCTGCAAAAATGAGTCTTTCTTTTGTGTTTCTGTAATTCGATCTCTAAGAGTAGGTCGAATTATTAAAGCTGCTAGACGAGCAGTGACTTGTCCTGGTGTGGTAACCACTTCGATC
>NW_019237351.1:0-2018 GCF_002742605.1 Olea europaea var. sylvestris | reverse complement strand
ATGGCCGAAATCCCTCATACGTCACGACGAAGTGGTGAGTTCAATCCAAAACTGTCGCTGCATTTCCAAAAAGGACTTACGGGACCAAAATGGACACCGGGTGCAAAAGTTACACTCAATTCTTCGTACGCCGACAATCAATGCCTTCCAAATATAAAAGTGCTCATTCTTTCGAAAAATGGGTGAAATCCCTCGTACGTCACTACGAAGTAGTGAGTTCAATCCAAAACGGTCGCTACATTTCCAGAAAGTACTTATGGGCCGAAAACGGACACTGTGTGCCAAAGTTACGCTCAATTCTTCGAACGCCGACAATCGATGCCTTCCAAATATAAAAGTACTCATTCTTTCGAAAAATGGCGGAAATCCCTCATACGTCAGGACGAAGTAGTGAGTTCAATCCAAAACGGTCGCTACATTTCCAAAAAGTACTTAAGGGCCCAAAACGGACACCGTGTGCAATAGTTACGCTCAATTCTTCGTACGCCGACAATCCATGCCTTCCAAATATAAAAGTGCTCATTCTTTCGAAAAATGATCGAAATCCCTCATACGTCATGACGAAGTTGTGAGTTCAATCCAAAACGGCCGCTACATTTCCAGAAAGTACTTATGGGCCGAAAATGGACACCGTGTTGGAAAGTTACGCTCAATTCTTCGAACGCCGACAATCGATGCCTTCCAAATATAAAAGTACTCATTCTTTCGAAAAATGGCGGAAATCCCTCATACGTCAGGACGAAGTAGTGAGTTCAATCCAAAACGGTCGCTACATTTCCAAAAAGTACTTAAGGGCCCAAAACGGACACCGTGTGCAATAGTTACGCTCAATTCTTCGTACGCCGACAATCCATGCCTTCCAAATATAAAAGTGCTCATTCTTTCGAAAAATGGGCGAAATCCCTCGTACGTCACTACGAAGTTGTGAGTTCAATCCAAAACGGTCGCTACATTTCCAGATAGTACTTATGGGCCAAAAACGGACACTGTGTGCCAAAGTTACGCTCAATTCTTCGAATGCCGACAATCGATGCCTTCCAAATATAAAAGTACTCATTCTTTCGAAAAATGGCGGAAATCCCTCATACGTCACGACGAAGTAGTGAGTTCAATCCAAAACGGTCACTACATTTCCAAAAAGTACTTATGGGCCCAAAACGGACACCGTGTGCAACATTTAAGCTCAATTCTTCGTACGCCGACAATCCATACCTTCCAAATATAAAAGTGCTCATTCTTTCGAAAAATGGCCGAAATCCCTCATACGTCACGACGAAGTGGTGAGTTCAATCCAAAACGGTCGCTACATTTCCAAAAAGAACTTACGGGCCCAAAACGGACACCGTGTGCAAAAGTTGCGCCCAATTCTTCGAACGTCGACAATCGATGCCTTCCAAATATAAAAGTACTCATTCTTTCGAAAAATGGCGGAAATCCCTCATACGTCACGACGAAGTAGTGAGTTCAATCCAAAACGGTCACTACATTTCCAAAAAGTACTTATGGGCCCAAAACGGACACCGTGTGCAACATTTAAGCTCAATTCTTCGTACGCCGACAATCCAAGCGTTCCAAATATGCAAGTGCTCATTCTTTCGAAAAATGGCCGAAATCCATCGTACGTCATGACGAAGTCGTGAGTTCAATCCAAAACGGTCGCTACATTTCCAAAAAGTACTTATGGTCCCAAAACGAACACCGTGTGCAAAAGATACGCTCAATTCTTCGTACGCTGACAATCCAAGCGTTCCAAATAAGCAAGTGCTCATTCTTTTGAAAAATGGCCGAAATTCCTCGTACATCACGATGAAGTTGTGAGTTAAATCCAAAACGGTCACTACATTTCCAAAAAGGATTTACGGTCCCAAAACGGACACCAGGTGCAAAAGTTACGCTCAATTCTTTGTACGCCGACAATCCAAGCGTTCCAAATAAGCAAGTACTCACACTTTCGAAAAATGGCCGAAATCCCTCATACGTCACGACGAAGTGGTGAGTTCAATCCAAAACTGTCGCTG
>NW_019237350.1:0-2019 GCF_002742605.1 Olea europaea var. sylvestris | reverse complement strand
AAGCATATGTTTAGTATATCTTGGAAAAGAATATTAAATATTAACAAAAAATAATAATAATAATAAAATCGATCGTGACAAACATGTTAATCACATTAAACCCTCGTTTGAGCTCCATTATTTCTCATTACATTAAATTAAAATTTTCTCTCTCCTACTTTTAATCACACAATCTTCAATAAAATAATATTACACATAAATCAAAAACTTTTCAACCACTCATTTTAAAAAAAAAAAAAACATTCATCTCATTATAATCTACAAATAATGGGGCTCAATTGACATAAGTCGAGAATTGGAACTAGACGTCAATGAGTGTAGTTGAACATCCAATACATTCATCTCGTTTTTTGGTAAACTACCAATTGATTATAGCTTTCATAGTTTAAAACTAGAATAATAACCAACAACAATCTCTTTTGTGTTACAACTTATCAAATTTGGTAATAACTAATATACTAAAATTGAACATTATTCTTTGTGGAAAGATATTCACTATATTATTACTTGTCAACGATCTTGTATACTTGTAGAATTTTCTCGAACGGTTAGCTTCTCATTTTCAGTTTTGTTTCCTTAATAATGAAATGACATTTTTCAAAGTATAGTGAGCAACTGAAGACCTTTCTCTAAATTTTGTTGATAAGATGATGCATCATGAAAAATTAGTGCAATGATGTTTCTTTTTTCATTGGTTTTATTCATAAAAAAATGTATGTAATAAACATATTTTTTTACACCATGTTGATTTAGCTATAGAACTAGTTAGAATGCCTAAACTGGAAAAAAAAATAAATTAAAGTTTGGCGACGAATTAGGAACATAAAAGAGTCTGGTGACTAAATTGAGAGCGCTACGAGTTGGCCGACTAACTATAATTTAGCCTCTCAACGTTGTCAATCCTAATTTAAAAAATAAAGGAATCATCTTCAAGAAATATGCAGTTCACACGTTAGATAGTAATTTATCTGGTTTTATCATACTACGCCTTAAATTTATCGCATTGCCTTGTGCAACAATTACGATTAATTTCTTAAAACTCTCAATTGTACTCCAAAAAAATTTGTAAAAACTCGAGTATAAAAATTTCAGAATATAATTATAATTTCGTTTTGATGTGTTTTTTTCCCAAAACTGGATGGGTGTATATATAGGTTGAATGGATCTAACCGCTTCCACCAAATTCCTGAAATATTTGCAACATTTACTGGCGTGTGGGTAATGGGTTGTTAATAGTATGTTATTAAAAAAGGGTCATATTCTACTAGTTAGTTTGACCTATTAAATAATTTCAAAAATAATCAAAATAAAATAACAAATAATTATTTTAATCAATGAAGCTCAAGGCCCTGATCAAAAACTTTTATATTATTGCGTGGGATGTGATCCAAACTCCCGACCTTCCATCCACACTTTCCATCACCTGAGAACTTCATTTAAATTAATTATTTCTTTTACATATTATATTTACCGTACAAATATCTAACAAATATTGCAGTTTTTGCCGGTACCTGTAAAGTCCTTCTCATGTGCTCAGGCCCGGTCCTGCCTAGAGGCAGATGAGGCCTGCGCCTTAGGCCCAAAATCTAAGGGAACCTCATATTGCATGCCCAAATTATTATTTTTCTTTGAACAATGGGCCAAAATCTAAGGGGCCTCTTTTTTTAATTTTGGGATAATTAGGTACAATACCTTAAACAAATTAAGTAATTGATTAATACCTTAAAATTGAGTTAAACTACTATTATCGTATTAATTACGTTCAAAACATTGATACCCACAACAAAAACCCAAATTAGAAGGGGGAATCCTTGTATCAATAAACTCTCGAGAAATCTTCATTCCCGACTCCGACTCCGAATCCGACTTGGACTCCAGTATTCATGTAGAGAGAAAACCTTACCCACCAATTTAATGTTGTTGCATCATTGTAGTCTTAACGAGAGTTTCCCTTGGGACGATTGGGTGATTTTGGGGCAAATTTTGAGCGAAAAACTTTTCTTGCTCTGTAAAAGCTTG
>NW_019237349.1:0-2019 GCF_002742605.1 Olea europaea var. sylvestris | reverse complement strand
GTGCCTAAAATGTAAATGAAAGTGTACACCATAGTGTACATGTAGCAAGGACCTAGCCGATTGAACTTTGCTATTTGTACACTTATTTTAACGTCACGTAGCAAAATATAAACTAAAGTGTACACAATACTGTACATGTAGCAAGGCTCTTACCGATTGAACTTTGCTATTTGTACATAGATTTTTGACACATTGTTTGACACTTGCATTGTTATCTGGTGTCAATTGGATGGGAAAACTATTTGAAATTTAAACTGTCCAACAGGGTAATGTCATTTGGCAAAGTGTAAACCAAAGTATACACCATAGTGTACATGTAGCAAGGTGCTTACCGATTGAATTTTGCTATTTGTACGCTGACTTTGTACAGTTTGTTTAACACTTGCATTGTTGTCAATTCTCAATTGGATGGGAAAGCTGTTTGAAATTCAAACTGTTCAACAGGGTAACGTCACGTGGTAAAGTGTAAACTAAAGTGGGTATAGCATAGTGTACAAGTAGCAAGGCTCTTACCAATTGAACACTGCTATTTGTACACTGATTTTTTACAAGTTTTTTAGCACTTACATTGTTTTCAAGGTACACTGATTTTTTACAAGTTTTTTGACACTTACATTATTTTCAAGTGTCAATTGGATGGGAAAAATGTTTGAAATTTAAACTGTCGAATAGGATAACGTCACGTGGTAATGTGTAAACTAAAGTGCTCACCATAGTGTACATGTAGCAATGTTCTTAGGAATTGAATCTTTGTTGTTTGTACATTGATTTTAAAAACATTTTTTGACACTTGCATTGTCGTCAAGTGTCTATCAGATGGAAAAACTATTTGAAATTTAAACTGTCCAACAGGGTAATGTTACATGGTAAAGTGTAAACACACCACAGTATACATGTAGCACGGTTCTTACCGATTAAACTTTGCAATTGGTACACCAATTTTTGACACGTTCTTTGACACTTGCATTGTTGTCAAGTGTCAATTGGATGGGAAAACTATTTCATATTTAAACTATCCAGCAGGGTAATGTCACGTGGCAAAGTTTAAACTAAAGTGTACCCCATAGGATACATGTAGCAAGGTTCTTACCGATTGAACTTAGCTATTTGTATACTGATTTTTGAAACGTTATTTGACACTTGCATCGTTGTCAAGTGTCAATTGGATGGGAATTTTTTTTTAAATTTGAACAATCCAATAGGGTAATGTCACGTGCCTAAAATGTAAATGAAAGTGTACACCATAGTGTACATGTAGCAAGGACCTAGCCGATTGAACTTTGCTATTTGTACACTGATTTTAATGTCACGTGGCAAAGTATAAACTAAAGTGTACACAATACTGTACATGTAGCAAGGCTCTTACTGATTGAACTTTGCTATTTGTACATAGATCTATTTGAAATTTAAACTGTCCAACAGGGTAATATCATTTCGCAAAGTGTAAACTAAAGTGTACACCATAGTGTACATGTAGCAAGGTGCTTACCGATTGAACTTTGCTATTTATACCCTCATTTTTGACAGGTTGTTTAACACTTGCATTGTTGTCAATTCTCAATTGGATGGGAAAACTGTTTGAAATTCAGACTGTTCAACAGGGTAACGTCACGTGGCAAAATGTAAACTAAAGTGGGTACCGCATAGTGTACAATTAGCAAGGCTCTTACCGATTGAACACTGCTATTTGTACACTGATTTTTTACAAGTTTTTTGACACTTACAATATTTTCAAGTGTCAATTGGATGGGAAAAATGTTTGAAATTTAAACTGTCGAATAGGATAACGTCACGTGGTAATGTGTAAACTAAAGTGCTCACCATAGTGTACATGTAGCAATGTTCTTAGGAATTGAATCTTTGTTGTTTGTACATTGATTTTAAAAACATTTTTTGACACTTGCATTGTCGTCAAGTGTCAATCAGACGGAAAAATTATTTGAAATTTAAACTGTCCAACAGGGTAATGTTACATGGCAAAGTGTAAACACACCACAGTATACATGTAGCACGGTTCTT
>NW_019237348.1:1737-2019 GCF_002742605.1 Olea europaea var. sylvestris | reverse complement strand
GTCAAATTTCAGCTAATTCCGACACAGTCGAGAAAAATGACGAAATTGACCCCGTCGTGGTTTTTGTTCCCGATCAACAAGTCGAATTTTAGCCAATTTCGACACAGTCGCGAAAAATGACGAAATTACAACCAGCGCGGTTTTTGTTCCCGATCAACCTGTCAAATTTCAGCCCATTCCGACACAGTCGAGAAAAATGACGAAATTCCCCCGAAGCGGTTTTTATTTCCGATCAACAAGTCAAATTTTAGCCAATTCCGACACAGTCGCGAAAAATGACGA
>NW_019237348.1:0-1699 GCF_002742605.1 Olea europaea var. sylvestris | reverse complement strand
ATTACACCCGGCGCGATTTTTGTACCCGATTAACCTGTCAAATTTGAGCCCATTCCGACACAGTCGAGAAAAATGATGAAATTGCCGCCGGCGCGATTTTTATTTCCGATCAAACTGGCAAATTTCAGCCAATTCCGACACAGTCGAGAAAAATGACGAAATTGCCCCCGGCGCGGTTTTTGTTTCCGATAAACTAGTCAAATTTTAGCCAATTCCGACACAGTCGCGAAAAATGACGAAATTACACCCGGCGCGATTTTTGTTCCCGATCAACCAGTCAAATTTAATCCCATTCCGACACAGTCGAGAAAAATGAAGAAATTGCCCCCGGCGCGATTTTTATTTCAGATCAAACTGCCAAATTTTTGCCAATTCCGACACAGTCGAGAAAAATGACGAAATTGCCCCCGCCGCGATTTTTGTTCCCGTTCAACCTGTCAAATTTGAGCCCATTCCGACACAGTCGAGAAAAATGACGAAATTGTCCCCGACGCGATTTTTGTTTCCGATCAATCAGTCAAATTTTAGTCGATTCCGACACCGTCGCGAAAAATGACGAAATTGTCCCCGACGCGATTTTTGTTTCCGATCAATCAGTCAAATTTTAGTCGATTCCGACACCGTCGCGAAAAATGACGAAATTGTCCCCGACGCGATTTTTGTTTCCGATCAATCAGTCAAATTTTAGTCGATTCCGACACCGTCGCGAAAAATGACGAAATTGTCCCCGACGCGATTTTTGTTTCCGATCAATCAGTCAAATTTTAGTCGATTCCGACACCGTCGCGAAAAATGACGAAATTGTCCCCGACGCGATTTTTGTTTCCGATCAATCAGTCAAATTTTAGTCGATTCCGACACCGTCGCGAAAAATGACGAAATTGTCCCCGACGCGATTTTTGTTTCCGATCAATCAGTCAAATTTTAGTCGATTCCGACACCGTCGCGAAAAATGACGAAATTGCCCCCGGCGCGGTTTTTGTTCCCGTTCAACCTGTCAAATTTGAGCCCATTCCGTCACAGTCGAGAAAAATGATGAAATTGCCCCCGGCGCGATTTTTGTTTCAGATCAAACCGCCAAATTTCAGCCAATTCGGACACAGTTGAGAAAAATGATTAAATTGCCCCCGAAGTGGTTTTTGTTTCCGTTCAACAAGTCAAATTTTAGCCAATTCCGACACAGTCGCGAAAAATGACGAAATTACACCCGGCGCGATTTTTGTACCCGTTAAACCAGTCAAATTTGAGCCCATTCCGACACAGTCGAGAAAAATGACGAAATTGCCGCCGGCGCGATTTTTATTTCCGATCAAACTGGCAAATTTCAGTCAATTCCGACACAGTCGAGAAAAATGACGAAATTGCCCCCGGCGCGATTTTTTTTTCCGATCAACCAGTCAAATTTTAGCCAATTCCGACACAGTCGCGAAAAATGACGAAATTACACTCGGCGCTATTTTTGTTCCCGATCAACCTGTCAAATTTGAGCCCATTCCAACACAGTAGAGAAAAATGACGAAATTGCCGCCGGCGGGATTTTTATTTCTGATCAAACTGCCAAATTTCAGCCAATTCCGACACAGTCGAGAAAATTGACGAAATTGCCCCCGGAGCGATTTTTGTTTCCGATCAACAAGTCAAATTTTAGCCAATTCCGACATAGTCGCGAAAAATAACGAAATTACACCCGGCGCGGTTT